>NC_089754.1:39604770-39629770 GCF_040412425.1 Macrobrachium rosenbergii | reverse complement strand
CCTTTGGTGCTTTTGGTCTTGTGAAAGATGACTTCTTTTTGGGAATTAAAATACTGTAGATTCTGATAAAGGAAACATTCGTCTTTGATAAAGCTATATTCATACTGATAGTGACGATGAATTGTGTAATTCGTCTTAAGTTTAGACGTTAGATCTGAACTATAAACCGAACTGTAGTTAAAGCGAAGTGGAGTTGGTTTGTAATGAGCCTTAAACTTCATGTGGCTCCTTCATTACCGGCACCTTCTTGCTCTGCTGGCTTTCCGGCGTCATTATGACCCATTGTCGTTTGCGCTTGCGTACTAGTGCTTGCGGCCCGTTCAACTGAATCTTTCTTTTCTTGCCGTAAAATTGGCATGATTTGTAAACTTTCATGCGTTTTCATTACAGAGGTGATTTTCTTCATTTTAATTAATTGACTAATTAATTCAGTTTTGTTTATTTGTACTTCTTGTATTAAATTTATGCTATTATTTAGGCGTTACAGTGATATGACATTTGGAAAATAATCACACTGTAAGGCGAATGGCGTGCACGAAGTTCTGTGCTCAGTATAATATTACTTTAGTAATGTTATACTGAGATTTGCGAACTCTTGAATGTTAACATTAATGGACCTTTAGTTGTGTATGATGAAATAGCATAACTGTAATTACTGTTAATATTACACTAATTTATATTAATTAATTATAGCATTACTCGTAAAAAGACAATTTTTACTTAAATCCTGGTAGGAACTGAAGATTTTATGAAATAAAGTAAAGCTCTTTAGATAAATATTCTGGTTCCGGGAGACAAATTTCGCGCTCAGAAAATAAGTTTGTGTTAGTGTTCCCTCCTCTGCAAATATTGTGCAAGACTAAACTCGACTCATATTTTCTTCTTTTTCGGCCGCTTAATCCACTTATGCTGATTTTTGCATGAATATGAAAATGTATTATTGTTCGTGCTTTTTAAGCAAAGATTTATGCCTCTCTCTCTCTCTCTCTCTCTCTCTCTCTCTCTCTCTCTCTCTCTCTCTCTCTCTCTCTCTCTCTCTCTCTCTCATGCCATTTTCCTCGTCAGTATCAGTTGAATTTTTTTTTTTTCGTTTTTAAACAAAACTCTGACCCATCTAAATTCTATATGAATCTTTGATTATGCGACTCGAGTGCAAAGCAAACTAAGCAATTGCTTTCATCCCGGAAACACCTTTGAAATGCAGACTGGTAGAAAAACCGAAAAATTTTAAAATTAATTAAACATTCAGCCGTTCGTCAGGGAAAAAAAACGTGTTGGGGGGCTCCGGTATAGAGCTTATAGCTTGTAGAGGGTTGAATTTTTTAAAGTCTAAATATCAGATGTATGCCAACAAGTGTGCAACTGTCGCCGACCGTTTTCAGTTCTATTACGAATGCAGTATAAGTAAAGTCATGTAAAAATTCTGCAGCGGCGTCAGATTTCTTTTCAGATTCAAGTTCTGTAAATATACAAGCGTCGGCGTGTATTTATATATATATATATATATATATATATATATATATATATATATATATATATATATATATATATATATATATATATATATATATATATATATATATATATTTTCTTGTTTCCAGACACGGACATCGGATGTAAGTTTGATACCTGTGTTGGAACGAAACCCATCTTCATTTTTATTATTTCTAAGTAAATGTCCAGACCAATATAAATAGAAACTGTTGTTAAATATTCATTGTTGGAGATTTGAAATTATAGGAAAAAAAAAATTCTGCCATTCAGAAGTTACAGAGCATATGAAAAGGGGCACCGGGAAAAAGGTTAGAAGGATATCCGATTGTACTTCATTCTTATATTTCAGTTTCGTGTATAAATGGCTCAGTTCAACGTTAGGTTTTGCAAACTTACAATGCAGGTTAAAATTTATGGTTCATAGTTCATTTTCCACATCGAACTTTACCCTTCGACACTGAAGATCGACTAAAATCTCAAAATCAAGAATTCGGAGACACGTAATGAGACGCTTTATTTTGTTAGTATTTGTTGTTCACCAGCGGGTAAAACAAGTGTACAAAACCAGTGTTTGTGTCAGAAACGCTACCGAAATTGGCTTTTATCGTTATCTTTATGAAAGTCGGATTTATCATACAAAGTCGCAAGCGTTTACCCCGAAGCTATCAGGTCGCCATAATCTGAACTTTCATTTGTGTCGTCAGTTCAGTCTCCCTATCATGTCCAGATTTATTAGTGTTTCGAGCGTCGTTAGTTTTTCCGTAGAAGGTAAGCGTTTGAGAATTTTAATAAAGGTTTAGATTGTCTTTCTCATATTTCATTGGACTGCGTATTATATTGGCGTCACAGATATTTGCACATTGAGCCTTACATAACAAATTTCCTATAATGGCGTGGTCTTTCATTTCATCGAGTGCTAGCCACGCCCATGTTTTGTATATTTTGTTTCCATATTTTTTTGGAGGTTTTAGTTTTCTGTAAAAGACAACCTTTGTGCCGGCTTTGTCTGTCCGTCCGCCATCAGATCTTAAAAACCACTGAGGCTAGAGGGTTGCAAATTGGTATATTGATCATTCACCCTCCAGTCATCAAAGATACCAAATTGCAGCCCTCTAGCCTCATTAATTTTTATTTTATTCAAGGTTAAAGTTAGCCACAATCGTACTTCTGGCAGCGCTGTAGGTACCAACAACATAGGTCACCAATGGACCGTGGTTGAGTTTCATGGACCGCGGCTAAGAGTTTCATGGTCCGTGGCTGAGGCCACCATCAGACAGAAAACTCGATTGCGCCGAAGAAACTTCGGCGCATTTTTTACTTGTTTAATTACTGTGTTTAAAGTGTTATGAACTAAACGGAAAATATATTTCTCTGCTGACGAATGCAATAGATGCAAGACCATTTATATATACATATTTACTTACAGCAAATGTTACATAGGTAGTTTTGTATCTCTTGATTGCAATGCATAGTTTGCTGATTACTGAGGGATAACCCAGCGTAGTCGTATCTAGATATATATTTTGTATTGTTTGCCTGCATGTCATTTGAGAGGATGAATTTTTTTACGATTGTATGTTAGTAACTCTCGGATGCATTGTTTGTTTTGTGCATTGTTCACACTGATGTCAGAAGCTCAGAGTTCAGTGGCAGTGAACACAATCAGTCAGCAAGTTCGAGAATTTGACATCACCCAAGATATTAATGTGCTGAAGATATTTTCTGGTATTCGTTAAACTGCTCACAACAAGATTAAAAAAAAGATACAAAACTGCCGGTATATGATATCCGCTCTAAATCGATATGCTGTATATACAGTATACAAATTCCAGGTAACAGTCTTGTTGTGATATTGTATTGTGTTGATTTGATACACCCAATTAACTAACGGGATGGCTTCTAAATGTAAATATTTCCACTTTCTGTTTTGATTGCACTGTGTGGATGTCTGCATGAACTGTGCACTCCTTACACTCTTCCCCCGACAGTGTAAAAATAATAGTCCTTTAGTTCCTTGGATAGATTTTTTGTATCGTTCTTTATAGATTTGTTGATAGAAGCAGCTGAATGACACATTAATCTAATTGATTACCTCCCAGTAATACAAAGTATTACAAATAATGGATAAGGCTCTCAAATATTGTTCAGTTTATATATATATATATATATATATATATATATATATATATATATATATATATATATATATATACATATATACATATACATGCATACATACATATAGGTGTGTGTGTGTGTGTGTGTGTGTGTGTGTGTGTGTGTGTGAACGTCTGTGTTCCATAATCATCTTTCCACTCCCCTGAATAATCTATTCAGTGGTAACTGTTTTCAAATTGTAATGCTTTGCTTTGCTTATGAATATTCCCAGGTTCTTTTTTTTTCTATCCCCTTATAATCTTTTAGCATATTCTGGACCGCGTCTCCCATAAGCTTAGGGTGCCATGGCTACATACGAGGCTTTCCATGATGCCTTTTGGAAATGGGAGTGTAAGCTCTTTGAACATGAATTTGCGTTTAGGACAGAGAGAGAGAGAGAGAGAGAGAGAGAGAGAGAGAGAGAGAGAGAGAGAGAGAGAGAGAGAGAGAGAGAGAAGCATTTTGAGCGTGAACCATTATAAGATCCCCTACTTATCTTCTGTCTCTATTCATTTTCATCTATTTTCCGATCTGTAAATAAGAGGAAATAATGTTGGCTACAAATTCTTCGTAACTTTCCACTCTTTATTTATTTATTTCCTTCCTCCCCTTTAACACTTGGCTCTTCATAATTTTATTCTTTTGGATTAACGATGATATTTTAGTCCCCATCCCCTTCAGTTTCTTGGTGAATGATATTGAATAATGCCTCTTTCCATTTTTTTTATCTTGGAATGTTTATAGTTGCTGGGTGCAAGGTAGTACACCTTTAGGCAGACCTCACATATATATTTATAATTTTCGGTTTGGATTCCCCAGAATCCTCATTTATGAGCATTCATGCTTTTTCATACTCATAAGTGCTTTCCCCTTCCCAGAGAAGGAATTTTCGTAGAATGCGTTCTTTTCTGAACGCACATACACACACATACTGACACACAAGCACAAACACACACACATATATATATAAACAAGTAAATAAATAAATATATATATATGTGTATGTATGTATAAATGTATAATACATATATGTATATACATATAATATATATATATATATATTCATTATACATATATATATATATGTACAGTATACATATGTATATATATGTATATATATATATATATATATATATATATATATATATATATATATATATATATATATATATATATATATATATATATATATATAATGAACATACAACATCTAACGAGAAAGACTCCTTTAAAACAAATCTGTAGCAGTGCTAGCAAAAGTAATAATTCCAATAATAATTCGTTACCAAATTTATCCCACTATACGTGATGTACAAATAGGAAATCATACAAATATGAAAACAATATCCTTTTAGAGACTGAACGAGGACCACCTCTGCAAGTTATGACATCCAATCTTTGCGTGATGTTGGATTTTTATCCCTTTAAGAAATATTGGACTTCGGAGAATGTTTTTCTCAGGATCAGAAGGCCACATGGTCGAATGACTTTGTCTTCGCTGTGACGTTTCTATCTCAGGTGGACTTTAGTCTTTGCTCATTTTCTATTTCTGTAATTAGTTTTTTCCTGAGTGTCACTTGACATTTTCATTGTTTCAGTTTCTCTCTTCTCTCTCTCTCTCTCTCTCTCTCTCTCTCTCTCTCTCTCTCTCTCTTGTGACGTTGTATCTTACCTGCTTGATAGAAGGTGCCACAAAACAGGATCTTGGGACACTGCTTTTATTTCATTTGGGGACTCTTCCATATTTAATGTAAAAAGAAAACTGTCTCCTAAAACTTTATCATTAACTGACGTTATGAATGCATTAGATTTCAATAAATGTAGCTGATTAAGTGAAAATATAGTTCCTTCTCTCACTTTTACCAAAGCATTTCATGATTTGTTACAAAATCCAGATTACGAATATTATCCTTTATTCTGATGTTGCAAGTTCTTAGTTTCATCCGACTTGATCACAAGCAGTGCGCCTGATCAGTGACCTTGCCTGATCAAGGTCGCTTGATCTTTTAACATAGAACTATATTGGTAACATAGAACTATTCCGGCAGCTGTTCCAGTGAGCTGAAAGAAAGTCCATCCATCAATCAGACAACTTCTAACACCTGTTTCTTCACCTCTGTAGCCAAGCCTTTGAACTCTCTTTGGGCTTTCGTTGTTCCTTTTGTCACTTATGAGTATGGAAATGATAGTTCTGTGATTTCATAAAGGCAAACGTAGCTAAAAAAAAAGTTTGAGTAAAAAACATTGACTTTTATTGAGAGACGTCTCCCAGCTTTGGAACAGTTCATATGCTGCTTTGTCCCGTCTTGTTCATGAGTTACTAGTGGAGTTTTGTTCATAAGTTACTTGTGTAGTTTTATTCACAGGTTACTTGTGAAGTATTGGTGCTAGTGTTGGTTGACAGTAAAATAATCTGTACTTAAGAAGGTCAGTGGTCAGAAATATATTGTGACAACCACTTTCATTACGAGAGAGAGAGAGAGAGAGAGAGAGAGAGAGAGAGAGAGAGAGAGAGAGAGAGAGAGAGAGAGAGAGAATAAATTATTATTTACTGTTGTTATATTCATATACTGTTTTCTCTGAGTGGCCTAGATTGGATTGAATTAAAACGAATGCGTCGCTGGTCAAAGCAGTCATTATTCCTTCTGTGTATTATGTTCGCCTTTGTGAAATGTGACTGTGTCCTATGTGGGTCATCAGAGTTAATTGAAAATATTTGTTCAGCCTTGACAGTTTGTTCCCACAGTGCTTCCTGCTCCCAAGGACCTTTGTGTTGTTTAAACTTAGGCTTTCTGTAACTTTTACTTCTGTTGTAAAAATTGAGAATTTCATTTGGTTTGAAGGACGTGGCTTTCCTTTCATATGCTTTTAATGTATTGTGTAATGTTAGAATTCGTTCAGCGGTTAGTTGCTTTGTTTCGCATGACGAACTCGTAAAATCCCTCGTGTGGTTGAAAAGCTATTTTCAGTTTTCAAGAGACGACTGAAGTACGATTTCTGCATCAGTTTTTACTTATTTCTTCATTTGTATCAAAAGATTTTTTGGGGGGGATTTCAACTTCATTGACCTGGAGTGTTGTATATAAATATATTACAGTTTTTAAAATTTCTCCGCTGAAGATTCCATTGATAACCTTTAACAGTTAAATTTAGTAGCAGAAGTTTATGAAGCCCAGAATCACTACCCTTTATCTTTCGACATACGTCACACTGAGTTAACAGGAGCCTCAGAAGAGTCAAACCCAGGCTGCAAGACAAAAAGTTCAGATTACCGGCTTATTTTCACAGACATGTAATACAGACACAAAGTCGGTCTTAACGGGGTTTTACGTTGACCCTTATCCCTCATCCGGGGGCCTTAATTAGGAACACAGAAGTTTTAATTATTAGATAATGGTTTATATTTTCCGTCAGATTTTTGTGAGAAGTTCAGCAAATGCTGCGATTTTTGTGAAAGTAATTAGCTGAAATAATTTTGTTCCGGAAAACGACCGGCAGGTTTATTTCGGGTATTAAAGCTTTTTTTTTCGATCATTGTATCCAATACCTTTTATTTTATTTTCAGTTGCTTAACGAAGATATTTGACTCAGTTAAGTGCAGAGTACTGCAAATATTTCGTGGATGCTGTTTATCCGTTACCACAAATAGCGGTCAGGATCTGAAAGGGCATAATTTTCGATATAAGGAAGAATAATACTGTTCACGTAACGCTGTCGATTGATTTTGACTGATACAAAATTGAAGATTCCTTTCGTCAAAACAATAATAACGCAGTAAACAATTAAAAACCGCTTGGTGACGAACGTATTTTACTTTGTCTCAACCTATGTAGGTCATTCAAAGGGATCAATATCGGATGTGCATTGAAGTCGGCATTTAAAAATATTCTCTCTCTCTCTCTCTCTCTCTCTCTCTCTCTCTCTCTCTCTCTCTCTCTCTCTCTCTCTCTCTCTCTCTCCTGAAATATATTCAGCCGAGCCTCGTTCGAGAAAGATACGATTCAACTGTGTCTTCCAAACGGTCAACCTCTTGCTTTCGTATTTCCTCCGCGGGCGCATAAACATTTTCAGGTTTGAGTTACGAAAGACAGGAGCAAATGAACCTGCCTTTTCCCTTTCAAACTCTCAAACATTTGAGAAAGAAAAAAAAAAAACGTTTCCCGCCAGAGCGAGAATGCTGCGTTTGCAAACACTTTCGGATGCTGTTTGGTCAGTCAGATTTTTCTCCCGGGAATTCCATACATCCTTTCGAAATGGCGAGATCAGTCGGGATTTGCGATGAACGTTTCCGTTATTATGGAGGTAATTAAAAAAATCCAATGAAGTATAGACGGGATTTATAATGCGCATGCATGCAACTCACACAAATGCCTGTATTATGAATGCGCCAAAGATAAACCCGTATTGCATTACATGGAGGTGAAAGGGACTCGAATCATACATCCTTCTTTATTATTACAATGGTTGTTATGATCACTAAAAGTAAGACGTTCAAATTTACAGGAATTTTAACTCACTGAAAAAAATCAGTAACAACTAAAATCTGTTATGAAATTACCTGTTAGGGTAGAAAGAATATTTTCCCACGCCCTGATGCGTCAAAGAACCTTCTTTAGTCATTTTATTTCGTGTCAGAGTTTCGATATTGAAGATGGTAAAAAATATGGCATAATTCCGGTCAACCATTGTAATCACTCTGCTATCACTTTGCTAGGATTTAACCTAAATATCGTCTGCTTAAGACATTTAGATTTTCCCTGCTGCCTAAGTATTTGCTTCATAATTTCATTTTTGATTAGATAAAAATGACAAAGAATATAGTTACGTAAGCCTGGCTGGTTAAGAAAAGCAAATAAAGAATGAATATGAATACATAAACACACTCACACGGGAGTGAGGGCATATCGGTAAATAAAGTTTGGGAAACGATATCTAATAATCTTCTCAGTATGGAATAATAAATGACGTATTACTCTTTGTATTAAGTAGGCTGCCCCAAAGATGCATTAATTTTAAAACTATTTAAAAAGTTGAAAGGGCAAAATAAAAAAAAAAAACAGCCCCTTCAGTCCATTATGAGAATAACCGACAGTAATTTGAAAACTAAGTCATACATAATTCATAGTAACACGAATATTTTGAAAAATGGGAGAGAATTTGAAGTTCGTTAAAGGAAACTTTGACGTTATCATTGCATCCATTGGACTGATTACCCATTACTTATGAACTGATATTTCATGAAGCCAGAAATAACACGAAGTAAGAACTCTGTGGCGGCAGCCATCATGTTTTCAATCCTTGTAAATGATGGCCATCAATAGGTATCAGTGGGTGTGTGTGTGTGTGGGTGTATGAACGCGTCACTAGGCAAAAATTTATCTTCGCTTTCTCTTATGTTGTGAGTTCCTATTTCATTTTTATTTTTAGACGTTATATATATGCATATATACTAGCTGATCAACCCGGCGCTGCCGGGAAAAACTCTGAGTGACAACCGATAAACTCTCTCTCTCTCTCTCTCTCTCTCTCTCTCTCTCTCTCTCCTTTCCTCTTAAGATAGTTGCTTCAGTTACATTGCCCAGATTTTTGACATTTTATATTTCACCCCCTTCTCACCCCCCATTCCTATCGGGGCTGAACTTGGACTTGAAGGGCATCGGGAGTGTTACTATTCATCTCAATGAACTCGAAAACTATGTATTAGACACTAATATCTGTCATTTTTGACATTTTATTTTTCACCCCTTCTCACCCCCAACCCTTCCTGTCAGGCTGAACTTGGATTTAAATGACATTGGGAGTATCAACATTCATCTCAGCGACCTCGAAAAGCGTGGATTAGACTCTAATATCTGTCGTTTTCGGTTATTTTTACATGGCACCCCTTCCCACCCCCACCCCCTTTAGTACCAGTGATGTCTTAGCCCCATTCTTTTCCAGATAGTAAGTCATATCTATACCGAAATGAGATATGATAAATTCGTAGAGTTTATTTAGTTACTAAGTCTACAGGCAGAACCAGCCTCGTTTCAGACAAGCCCTACCCACCCCAACTCCCTTTGGCGCCCTTTGGTGCTAGTGATGTCTTAACCCCACAGTATTTTTTCCAGATAGTAAATCAAATGTATACCAAGTTTGGTATAAATTGCTTGATGCGTTTCAGAGTTATGCTGGAACATACTCACACACACACAGCCATCCATTTATATACATGTATATAAAGTTGATATATATATATATATATATATATATATATATATATATATATATATATATATATATATATATATATATATATATATATATATATATATATATATACCGTGATGAAAGGTACAGCTTCCGAACGAATATTGAATATTATTTCTGATATCTCAGGATGTTAGACTCTTGGGATAAGGTGAGAGGGGCTCTGGGGTCACGATTGGTTTAGATGCGTATGTATTGCAAGGATTCCCAGATTTCGAAAGTGCTCTGATCTATACGTCCCGGATTTATATTTGATTTTTATTTATTTATTTCTTGCATCAACCGTGAAAGTGTAAGGCCTGAAATTCTAGAATTATTAAAACACTTGAACACTCACGATAAATAAAGGTTACCTCCAACTATCATACACTTTATGTTTTGAAATGGCAGGGTAAAAAGGGATTCCACCAATTCGTCATTTCATAAGGAAGTGTTTACACCAGCAAATAATAATAATAATTGATTTGCTTTCAGAAATTAAGATAATGATAATATATATCCATTATATTGTGTTGAGTATACAAGACTCCTACGATTTTAGAGATAATAAGAAATTAATATTTAAGGATACGAAGAATATATAATCAGAGGCATGGGATAAAAAGATAGTCGCTGAATAAATGCTCTTAAATAGTTTATGATGGAAATAATGAATATGAGAAATAAGAAGCGAATAAAAATCTTTGAATAATAATAACCACGAAGTAAAAGCTTTTTTCGGTACACGCGTGTATTCCATAATTTTCTATTGTTCATCTGAAATTACTTGAAAAATATTCCGATTAATCACTGTGCTTTTAAATTAATGAGTATCCTCACACATGTCAAACGCTTTTCCCATATCGTCCCTATTTTTCTATTGTTACACTCGGGAGACTAAAGTATTTTTATATGCACTATTTAAATCCCTTTATTTGGGTGTTTTTACACCACTTGCCATTAATGTTGGATATCAGTTAGTTGTTAGTGTTACGCATCAAATTCGTACAAATAACCTCATACATGCAAAAACCATTATGTAACAATATCTGAATTTACTAAGTTTCAGTACATCATTTGTTAAACTTTCAAATATGAAATCACACGGACACCATTAATATCGAATTTATCTAAGGTAAAGTCAGTTCGATACCATGTGTATTTTTGGCATAATGTTTTAAAGTATAAAATGTCATGTGTAAAATTAGTGACTACTTTCATATTTTAAAAGAAATATATTCTGCAGTCCATGATAATATTTTAAGTGACAGTTTATTTAAATGAGTCTGGCAGGTAAGTAACGATTACGTGAGGATCCATAATATTCTATAAATTTCCGGTTTGTTGAAATTTCAAAAAACGCAATAATACCGGTAATGAATGAGATGATGATGATGATGATGATGATGGGGATGATGATAAGAATAAAAATTTGACACAAAAACAGAACAAAAGGGGATAGAAAGAGAATAAGTGGGTTATCCGAAAGGAATCGTGTAAAGGCGGAAACAAACACCCAAGTCACGTTCCTCGTGTATTTTGTCTGTCTCAAGTTACATTTGACATTTTTACCGAGGTTGGGGTTGATGTAACAGCGAAGGATGGGATCTTAGCAGTCTGGAATATCACGATTTTTAGAAAGCCCCGTTTTAAACTTGTCTTTTGTTACTTGACTTCCTAAAGATGATTTGAAACCCGTAACATAATTCTTACGATTTTTTAAATTTGTATAATTTAAGTAAATTTCGATAGCTCGCTTGTATGGATATGTATTATTCATTTTAGGTCTCTCTCTCTCTCTCTCTCTCTCTCTCTCTCTCTCTCTCTCTCTGAAACATCGTACAGAAAATATACTATTCTCTCTCTCTCTCTCTCTCTCTCTCTCTCTCTCTGAAACATCGCATAGAAAATTTACTGTTTCTCTCTCTCTCTCTCTCTCTCTCTCTCTATCTCTCTCTCTCTCTCTCTCTCTCTCTCTGAAACATCGCACAGAAAATACTACTCTTCTCTCTCTCTCTCTCTCTCTCTCTCTCTCTCTCTCTCTCTCTCTCTCTCTCTCTCTCTCTCTCTCTGAAACATCGCACAGAAAATATACTGTTTCTCTCTCTCTCTCTCTCTCTCTCTCTCTCTCTCTCTCTCTCTCTGAAACACCGTACAGAAAATATATTCTCTTCTCTCTCTCTCTCTCTCTCTCTCTCTCTCTCTCTCTCTCTCTCTCTCTCTCTCTTTTCTCTCTCTCTCTCTGAAGCATCGCACGGAAAATATACTGTTCTCTCTCTCTCTCTCTCTCTCTCTCTCTCTCTCTCTCTCTCTCTCTCTCTCTCTCTCTCTCTCATACGGTATTTAGTCAGTGTTCTAGGTAGCTGATGGATCAAGTTACCCAGCCCTCTTGCATAGCCTTTCCTAGCTTCTGTCTCCTGTGAGAAGCAGTGGGGTCACACAAGAAGTATATAAACAAAAATAAAGGGTAGAAGGGAGAGTATCCATTATAACTTTGTTGATAATTGCCGTCTAGAAACGTTCGGAGCAGTAAAATAGCCTTGAATGATTGTACCTTTTAATTTTCAACTCTGTGCAAGAAAGAATTTGGAGAAAGCCGAAAAGACCAATAAACTGTAACTAACTTTATATATATATATATATATATATATATATATATATATATATATATATATATATATATATATATATATATATATATAGAGGGTTCAGAGTGCTAGTGTTGAGTCTTGCATAGGAGTTCAACCTCGATTAAGGTATTAAACTTTGAAAGTGGCAGTGACTCAGTCTTTTGTTTTTCTGAAGCCGGCTTCAGAAATGGAAACAGCTTGTTACTTATATATGTATATATATATGTATATATATATACTCGTATATATACACATTATATGTATATATTTATATATATATGTATACATATATATACAGTATAAAGTATATATATAGTTGTGTATGTTTGTGTATGGTCGTGTGTGCGTTTTTTGTATATGCGCGCTCTTTCATGCGTGTACATGCATCACCCGAATAGAGAAGGTGCTCAATTAATGCGAAAACTCTCAGTGTTTAAAGACGACACCCTTTTATCAATTGCAGTGCCAGCCGAGGCCCAATAACGGTGCATTTCATGACCGGATTTTCCATAACGGTTCGCTGGGCGAAAGAATGCTGCTGCTGCTGCTGCTTCTATGTCAACAAATAAATTCTACAACAAAATTACAACACGTGAAACCGGGGGCTCGAAAATGCTCAAGGCTTTGGAGGGGTAGGATCTCCGTGTGCAGTTGTAATATATTTGTGTTCATTGGGTCTGGCTAATCATTTTCTTTCCCAATTTATAAATGCCTTTGATGTCATCATCTCAGATTTCATCGTAAGATTAAAATGCCGCCTCTATTGACAGAGTCTCTAGAATCTTCGTTATAGAGTGTATGCATATTAAAGGGAAATTGTTGAGCTTGACATTTTCATTTTCTGATGATGAAGATTTGCGTTCCCGATCAGTATTGGGAAGGCTAGATTTTTCTTCATCCCATTTCCTGTATGTAGAATGTGAATGTAAGTTTCGGAGTGTAAATTGCCACTCGCTCTCTCTCTCTCTCTCTCTCTCTCTCTCTCTCTCTCTCTCTCTCTCTCTCTCTCTCTCACCTCCTGAAACATTGCGCAGAAAATGTAACCTATTGTTCTCTCTCTCTCTCTCTCTCTCTCTCTCTCTCTCCGTACAGAAAGTATGCTATTCTCTCTCTCTCTCTCTCTCTCTCTCTCTCTCTCTTCTCTTTCTCCAGAAACATTGCACAGAAAATATAGCTTATTGTTCTCTCTCTCTGAAACATCGTACAGAACATGTACTATTTCTCTCTCTCTCTCTCTCTCTCTCTCTCTGAAACACCGTACAGAAAATATGCTATTCTCTCTCTCTCTCTCTCTTTCTCTCTCTCTCTCACCGTCTCAGAAAATATCTCTCTCTCTCTCTCTCTCTCTCTCTCTCTCTCTCTCTCAGAAAGATACTCTCTCTCTCTCTCTCTCTCTCTCTCTCTCTCTCTCTCTCTCGAAACAGTACAGAAAAGATACTGATCTCTCTCTCTCTCTCTCTCTCTCTAAACATCGTACAGAAAACATACTGTTGCACTGTGTCATCAAAACGGCCGCCCACTCTCTCTCTCTCTCTCTCTCTCTCTCTCTCTCTCTCTCTCTCTCTCTCTCTCTCTCTCTACCTTCCTCCCGACACACAAACCATTTAGGTTTCAGTTACGGAAGACGGGAGGAATACTGTCGTCGTCTCCTTCGCCTTTGCATCGGATGTTTCAAAAACTGTTTCCACTTGGAGTCTGAAACGTCGCGTTTCTGTTTCCGTGTAATGTTTACGCGTCGTATTTCTTCCTCCCTTCCGGGGCGAGTTTGATGAATGGGAGGATTCTCGGAAAAATCCTGAGGCTGTTTTCAGTTGCGTAAAGCTCGACGGAGAGTGTTCATTCGACGGTGAAAACAAAAATTAATAAGATTTGAATTATTTATACGAAGGCTCTGAATGTATATAAGCAACCATTTGCATGTCAGTTCCAAGCTCTCTCTCTCTCTCTCTCTCTCTCTCTCTCTCTATATATATATATATATATATATATATATATATATATATATATATATATATATATATATATATATATATATATATATATATATATATATATATATATATATATATATATATATATATATATATATATATATATATACATACATACAAAACACTCATATATAAGTAACCAATTTACACCTCGTTATACTTGAGTGTTTTTACCTTTCTTAATGTTTTTATTCACAACTGAACAATACTTTATTTCCATGCTAATATCATTCAACATGTAACGTCATCATTCCTCCCGGAAATTAATTGTGATCACGTCTTCGCCTTTGCTTCCCCTTATATATTTCTTTTTTATTTATAAAGAAAAAATAGCCAGCAGTCCATCGTCCTACCTCTGGCAGTGTTTCTGATTTGGAAGCAAGTTCTCGGATCATAATTTTCGCTTTAAAAAGTTTCAGAACGCAAGTTGAATGAAAGCGACGTTCCATTCAAGCAAATGAAAAGTGCTTCGCACAGGTCTTTTTTTTTTTTATACAAGTGTCCCCCCCCAAAAAAAAAAAAAAAATTAGTGTATTTTCGTGATCGTACGAACGGTCTTACACACACATACATATATGTATATAGAACATACATTCATCCATCCATACATACATACATACATACATACATACATACATACATACATACACCTGTTACCATGAAAAAATGACGGTAATGGAAGAGAGGGTACGGATGGCAAGTTTTGACTCTAGTAACGCTACGTATCACCGCAAAGCTCAGACCAAACGTCTTTGTACTGAATGCTTACACACAACATACATACAAACATTGATATATATATATATATGTATATGTATACAGTATATATACATACATACATACATACATAATATTTGTGTATATATATGTATGTATATACTAGGTCTCAAATATCTCTTAATATCGAATTAACTGTACCTTGAGAATAACTTGCATGCAAGGGGAATTACAACTGATAAGCCCATCTGCCCGCCCATAATTCGAACCTGGGCCTATGTTTTCATTGAAGAACCACATGAAAATAACATTCTTTGTGAGAACTGTAATGTGAAATCGAAAAGACTTGGAAGAAGGTTCACTTGAAAAAAGATAGTTAGAAAGGGAAAAGTGAGTACTGAAGTTCAATAGAAGACCGTAGCTATTGAATTGCAATTTTTCTAGAAGTGATGATTAGACAAGACACCATTGCTCATGAAAGCACTGAAACAGAATAACGGAAAACATCTCTGACATATGTCGTCTTTATTACCTGTTTGGGTCATTGCCCTCAGGGTAAACTTTGCTGATGTAGGGAATTGCGAACTACTCATCATTATGCATATTTCACAACTAATCGCACGAGAGGAAAGAAATTGTTTTTGATTAATTAAGTATAAAGTGAGGGGAAGTTCACTTTAAAGTTTGTTAACCCAAGATTAACTTTGACAAAAACACGCAAAGAGTAAGAAGTAACAGCAGATGGATCATTTGTTCCAAGCTTTAGTGAATTGTTTTCATAAATAAACAGGGAAATTCTCAAAGGAAAGCATAGCAACTTAAACAAATAAGTATCAAGGTTTGCATTCAATAATGTATCAATGTGTATATGAACAACTTTATAAAAAACGTAATTGACTGTACATTTGAAAGGAGGTTGAGTAACTATTGTATATTATACCATTTAAGGGCTCATGCTTAGCATGATGGTATACGCAGGCATTCTTGGCTATTATCTTATTACTTTGGATCGTTGTATACAAAAAATAAAGATACTAGATAAGAGAAAATCTGAAAAGAGTAGTTAAGACACGTAAGGTCAAGTAACAATCTAAAAACCTCTCTCTCTCTCTCTCTCTCTCTCTCTCTCTCTCTCTCTCTCTCTCTCTCTCTCTCTCTCTCTTTCATGTTTTCAAGAGTTAGTTTGAAAAGTTGATGCGTAATTTTGTGCAACGAGTGATGAAAAGTTCTTTCTGCTAGTAAAGAGCTGCTGTCTCTGGGGAAAGCGACAAATTAAGTTAAATGAGCGTATTGTCAGCTAAAAGTAGAATTACTGCTGGACTGTAAAGTGAAAGTAATTTATTCTTTTGTTACAGTGTATGAAGCAGTTTGTTACTTAGTTTATAGCAGTGCCAGAAAAAGCATAAATTAATATGGACCGGAGACCATGTAATTCAATGGGAAGCATTCCCCGTATAAGTAATTGCAGTTATACGTATAAACAGAAGTGCACATACGGTGTATGCTTCTCTCTCTCTCTCTCTCTCTCTCTCTCTCTCTCTCTCTCTCTCTCTCTAAGTATACCTTAGTTTTTACAGACCACTGAGCTGATTAACAGCTCTCCTACGGCTGGCCCGAAGGATTAGAGTTATTTTACGTGGCTAAGAACCAATTGGTTACTTAGCAACGGGACCTACAGCTTATTGTGGAATCCGAACCACATTATAGCGAGAAATGAATTTCTATCACCAGAAATAAATTCCTCTAACTCTTCATCAGCCGGCCGCGGGAATTGAACTCCGGCCCATCGAGTGACAGTCTGAAGCTCAACCGGCTCGACCAACAAAGGGCTTCTTTCTCTCTCTCTCTCTCTCTCTCTCTCTCTCTCTCTCTCTCTCTCTATATATATATATATATATATATATATATATATATATATATATATATATATATATATATATATATGTGTATATATATGTGTGTGTGTGTGTTTTATATACATATTATATATATATATATATATATATATATATATATATATATATATATATATATATATATATATAATAGATATAGAAATCGCATGGGATACGTGTTCTCTATTCCTGGACAGGCCTGCAGAAATGGCAAAAGACTCACTCACATAGAGTTCAGTGTGGGCTCTTTAAAGATTATAGAGAGAGATATAGGCTATCTCGCACCGAACGAGGAAACATACATGTAAAGAACACGAATGAAAATGCATCAAGTGATAAGAACAGTTATCTTGTTCGGTGTCTCTCTTGGTCGCTTGAGGTAAATGTTGCAGAAGTAAATGGACCAAATGTTAGCCAGTGTGGCAACTCATCCTGATAAAGCTCGTAAGATTACTCTTCCAGAGAGAGAGAGAGAGAGAGAGACAGACAGACAGACAGACAGACAGAGGCAGAGAGAGACAGAGAGAGAATTTCAAATTGTATCTATACACATATAAGGAGAGGAGAGAAATTTCAGATTTTATCTACACACACATTAAGAGAGAGAGAGAGAGAGAGAGAGAGAGAGAGAGAGAGAGAGAGAGAGAGAGAGAGAGAGAGAGAGAGAGAGAGAGAGAGAAATTTCAAATTGTATCTACACACACACACACACATATATATGTATATATATATATATATATATATATATATATATATATATATATATATATATATATATATAAAGAGAGAGAGAGAGAGAGAGAGAGAGAGAGAGAGAGAAGGATTATTATCTAAAAGTATTGCTGTAACTTATCCTCATTGTAAGGTCATTCGGACATGAATGAGAGAGACACCGGGTGTGGGCCGTTTGGGGGCAACAGAAAGAACCCCCCTCCCCCCACCTTTTATACGATCCAAAGAATTCCTTTCAAAGAAAGCCATCCAATCAGTAGGAGATATAACATTTGTAACGGCGACGCTTTCCATTATCGACCAAAGTCGACGGAAAGTTGGTGACGTTCGATGTCGCCGCCTGATTTGGGAACTGAGGATAACAGACACTGATGATTACCACTTATTCCTCGTGCATCCCATTAGGGCATTGCAAAAGCAACTTTAACTCTTGAAAGTATCATCCACCCTATACGCTGGTCGATATGGTATGATACTCTGATACGATTCGAAATGAGAATGGTTCTGGACCGACTTACCAAAAATCGTTTCGTCATCGGATATGAGGAATAATTCCGCTTGTGCTCAGATGAAAAAAGGGGGAAAGAAATTGTTCGACCAGAGACCGAAAAAGTATAGGAAATTGTTTGCACATGCAGTTCGCGAGAGCGTCATCAGAGAGATTCACGCTGGAGATAGATAGAGGGAGAGATGAGAAAGAGAAACAAGTAGAGGGATTTCGACGAGAATTATTTGTTGGACTCAACAACGTTCAATACTTAGTGTGCTATATGACTATAAATTTTCACCACGAGAATGTATTATTGCAAACAGTTCTCCTTTTGTGGGTGGCTTATATTTATTGTTTATGTTTGAATTTCGGTACCCGAGATTAACTAATAGATTATTGCTTCCGTGATCTAAATCAAGAACTGCTTGATTAAGTCACAGTTCCATTGAGCTCAGTGAAGCCACCTCTCTCCACATTTGATTTAAAAGAAATCAGTCACTTTTTTCCTCTTTGTTTTGTGCTTCTGTTTTCATGATTTTTTATAAACCTCTTTTCCTTTGAGTCAGAAAGGTCTACACTTTCTTAGTCGATGTATTCCTACCCTTTTTTCTTCCTTTTCCATTATTTTATTTTCGTCTGGTTTGGGCTAGAATAGGGCACAAGGTTGGGTTTCCCATGGGCCAGTGCACTTTAAAAAAAGAGCAGTGTTCTGCACTGGGTTGCATTATCGCCAGTATTCAGTTTTTTCCTTCATTTCCCTGTACGTTCTCAGAGTCCATTAACCATTCGTGTGCTTTTATTCCCTCTCTTCATTTCACCCTTCACCATCTGGCCATCGTTCACTTTTTCCGTGGTTCTTGGCCCCGTCCATTTTCTTTCATCTCTGAACCATTTCCTTTAACACAACCCCGTGTTCATCCCAGTCGGTCCATTTCACTTCTGGCATCTTAAAGGTATTTTGACGATATCTTGATGTTTTAATATTGATACATATGGGAAAACATTTACACGCACACATTAACACATTACAATAATGTTTTCCATAATACACACACACACACACACATACACATATGTACACATATATATATATATATGTGTGTATATATATATATATATATATATATATATATATATATATATATATATATATATATAAATATGTATATATAAAAATATGTTGTCTGTAAGTGGGATACAATACATGTTACTGGTTTTCCAACAATACTATAAAAGACACCTTTTATCCCTTGAGCGACAGAAAGACCGAGTTTAGAATCGACAGTTATCCTCACCCCAAAAAATAACGTCTTCCCCTCAATTTGACAACTTAACGAGAGCCGAGCTGAGGGAACTACACACAAAACAAATCCGGTTTTATCCATAAATGGGAAAGCTAAATCCTAAAATATCGTCTCTTTGATACAATTTGTAGTGGGTCTTGTAATATCATCAGTGACCCAGGGGACGTTTAAACTTCGTGTTTCTGATGAAATATTCCCATCACGTATATTAAATATTACATGAAACTAGAGGATTTAGTTAGACTGGATTTCAAGACTGTTACCTTTGTGTGACTAGCATTATGAAGATGCATTGTATCGTTTTTAAAAACTGTCCTTCTTATTTACGAGTCGAATTTGCAATATGCGCCAGATGATGACCTTTGCTATACCACTTAAAGTTGGTTAAAGTCCTCCTGGGCCTCTCAAGGCTCATAGGGCCGGTGCTTGACAGCCAATGGGAGAGAAGTCCCATTGCCTAAGACACGTGCCCACTGTGTCGCTAGGCCCTCTGTTTAACCCCCCAGCCCGAGGGCTGGTACCTACTTTCTTACTAACCCTCTCGAGTTTTCAGACCGCTAGGTTGGCTGGGCCACCGGGTTTATGCAATGGTGCCATCCCCAAGCCACCAGTGAGAGGATGGATTTGAACCCCTGTCCTCTCGACTGGTAGGCGAGAACCTTATCACTGTGCCACCACGGCAACAAATTATAATAATAAATAAAGGGTTGTGAGGTCTATTGTCACTTTCACTGCAACATAATTTCTAAGATTCCTCAGAAATTCTAAATAAAAAGACATATGTTTTTGAAATTTTTTTCTGAAATGCCACGATACTAATGACTAGTATTGCCATTCTGACATAGAACACCATGCGGACTGTTTGTATCATCAAGTCCATTTGCATAGAAGAGCTAGCATCACGATTTTGATTAGTGGTTCAAATGATAAGCAAATTCAAATATAGCAGGTCCTTGATGAGGTAGTCCTATAGTTCTGTCAAGGTGGAACCCTCTCTCTCTCTCTCTCTCTCTCTCTCTCTCTCTCTCTCTCTCTCTCTCTCTCTCCTCCTCCTCCTCCTCCTCCTCCTCCTCCTCCTCCTCCTCCTCCTCCTCCTCCTCCTCCTCGATAAGGAAAAGTGTGTTTCCAATAATAATGTATTCAGGAAAATAGTTTTATGTTGACAGTATTTTTCGAGTTTCCTTAAATCTCGGCTTACTTCGCTAGAGCCTTTTCGTCTATGATCAGGAAAACTATCTGTTTGGTAAGTCTCTGTAATCTGCGACCACTTCACATTTAATTGGCGAACAATGCTGTTATACAGGAAGACCTCTGTGAATTTCATTCGGCCTCAGAAAGAAAAGTGAGTTCCCGCTGTGCTTGTTGCTAGATAGACATGCAAAATGTCGCTGACCTAATAACTAAAGCTTAATTACGACTTTCGAAGTGAAACGTTCAATTTACTGCTCCGTTTATAAGCCTGGCGTACTGGCGAACGTCACGTTCGGTTTCGTATTTATTTTTCGTATAACTCTGAAAGAAAATTCTTTGATGTTTTAATTGATTTACGTAATTAATAAGTATAATTACTTTTGGCCTAAAAATTATAATTTATACTTTTTACACAGTTGTTTCATGCCTTCTGATATTAAGCGACAAATAACATAATTAGGTCAAGAGAATTTTTACTTAATGAGTTATTTTATATGTAATATTTGAATATATATATATATATATATATATATATATATATATATATATTATATATATATATATATTTATACTGTATATATATACGTATGTATGTATATATATATATATATATATATATATATATATATATATATATATATATATATATATATATATATATATATATATTTATATATATATATAATAATGACGATATGTTTTGAAGAAGCTTACGTACCAAGTTAATGGCCGCCATGGCTTTTTATGTGATTATTAATAATAATAATAATAATAATAATAATAATAATAATAATAATAATTAAATGGTAGGTTTTAAAGCATCCTTCTTGCCCCTTGGGAGAGGATAGTCCCAAAGACGGAGTTATTCAACACTTACATTGATAAAAAGGAGATCCAAAATCTTGCAAGACATCATAAATAAGAATTAACCCGATTTTCCCAAGAGACGCTTAACACCAAAGTCTCCATAACTGATGGCAACGGTAATATCTATTCATTGTTGTTTTCCGATAGTCAAGATGGGTTTTGTGCAGCCAAGTGTTTCAAGGGCATCGTACTTCATAAAAGGTTCCCCTCCCCCTGAAGAACCCAGTATTTTGGTATGTTTTAGGAGAAAAATTTATGAGATGTGGGTCATATTTTTTGCATAATTATGGAAGTGTGTTGAATGCCTACGATGTTGGGCTTATTAAATTAAGTTGCGTGTACTGCCAATGCCCTTATTACTTCTGTTAATACTGCCGGTAATAAAAGTATTATTATTATTATTATTATTATTATTATTATTAGTAGTAGTAGTAGTAGTAGTAGTAGTAGTAGTAGTAGTAGTAAAATAATTACTTTTCATTAAGCAACAGTATTTCATTAATTAGTGGAAGCAGTATCAAGAATCCTGCCCTCGGGTGAAAATATGTAATTTTAATATAGGTATTTCAAGTGCAAAATATCAGTGAACTATATCTCAAGCTTGGAATTATAAAGGCGGGAAAAAAGAAGTAAATGAAATAAAAGGCACCTTGCAAAAGAAAAGAAAGCCCATTTTAAATTTCATTTAATCTGATTATGTCATTGACGAAAATCAGATTTTCATTAAATTGCACCCGTAGAATATATTTCCAGACTAAATCCTTTGACTTTCCATCATCGCATTTTGAGAAACATTTCCATCGCTTAGATGAAAGTCTATGAATTTTCCCTCTCGGCTTCATCTCTGAATAACGTCAGCAGAAGCAATTCAGACTCCCTTTAGTTGGAGCAACTTTTAAATGTGCTCAGCTGAATTCAGTGGTAATTAGATAATGCGGATAAAAAGTAGTTATGGGATGCATAGATAATTAGGGTGTAACACTGTTAATGACAGAAATAGAGGGGAAGAAATCTTGTGAGCATAACTTCGTGAATCTCTCTCTCTCTCTCTCTCTCTCTCTCTCTCTCTCTCTCTCTCTCTCTCTCTCTCTCTCTCTCTCTCTCTCTCTCTCGATAGAGCTCTGTGCTCTTGTAGTTTTCTTTCAGTATTAAATAGCAGTGTTGAAAGCTGATGGATGTTCATTTCTGAATGGAAAACTATTACAAATTTAATACCAAATCAGTTATGGAAGATATTTTTAGTAAAGTAGAAGATCATTGTTGAGCACCCCGTGTCAGTAAGGTTCTTTAAAGAATTTGGAAAAGGATTTTAAAGTAAATCAAGAGCTAATTAGTTTAGAAGAAATTACTGTTGTCCAAGGTTCGCTGTAAGAAAATCACGAAGATGAACTGATATAAGAAAGAGTTCACTCGGCCCCAAAAGCCATCGCAAAATATTAAAAACTTAAATGGATGCGAAACTTGCATGAGATACAAGAAGGAAGTATGTGAAATTTGAAGAATTAAAGCATTTTTCAATAGCAAAAAATCTCCAAAATTCAAGTATATAGAAGTAGCTTAAAGGAAATGTTCCTCAGTGGGTAAAACGTATTAAATATTCTATGATGCCCTCAAACAAATGCGTCCAAGTTAGAAGTCAATCTTTCAACAGTCGGAGGGGGAAAGTAAGTCAGTTTCAGAAAACGTTTAATGGCGTCCTTGCACAACATCTTATTACAATTCAGCATTTTATCGTCCGACTGACGTCACGACCCAACTTCCTCCCCTGAAAAGTTGGGAGAGAGGGAAGCGACAACGGTGGCTGTTGATGAAAGACCTCCCATTTATTGCAGGAAAATTCATCGATCATCGTTTAATTGAGGCGAAAAGAGAGAAAAATGCGTCGGGAATTGGAAAAGGTCAAGCGAGGTGATTTAGAGTAGAGGAAGGGAAAACACATGGACAGTCGCTTTCTTCCTCTTTAATGACATTTTGGAGATGAGACACAGTAGTTTTGTCGTAAATTATAGCGATTTTATATCGATACGTTACACGTTTCAGTTTCGATCCTCGAGCGAGATATTACTTCGGGAAGATGTGCGCACGTAACCTTTATTCATGTTTAGGTAATGAAACTGAATATTCGCAAAAAATAGTTATTAGAGTATATCCGAGCAGATTGACAACTGGCTCTGTTCTTTCCATTGTAGGCTTGTGATACGCCAACATCCGGTGAAGGTTCTTTAGGAATATAGCGTTTGCAGCTTCATATGCTCAGCTTATTGAATATTCTTTTCAACAAATGTAGGAAGAATGATAAACCTTAAGTTAATTATGAACCTTAAGGGCCAAAAAAAGTTATTAGAATGATTAATAAATTCCTTTATTCACAGAAAAGAATTTAAGAGAATCTAAACTCTCCCACTTCAAGCATGAGGGAGTACGGAAGCTTAATAAAAGCAGTTCCAGAAATAGTCCCAGTGAGATGATGAACAGAATGGGAAACGTTCCTTTTATACATGTACGGGAACCCCTTGAAAGAAAGTGGTTCATCCAGTAGCAGATGTAAAATTGGCAACGCACACATTTTTTTTTATCTGTCAAAGTCACCAGAAAGTTGCTCGGCATTCACTGACATTGCCTGATTTGGGAACGGACGCCGAATCCTACTTTGCGTCAAGGCAATCTGGCAGAATGGCAGGCATTGCTGAATGCCATTCTCTCTCTCTCTCTCTCTCTCTCTCTCTCTCTCTCTCTCTCTCTCTCTCTCTCTCTCTCTCTCTCTCTCAGGAATTGACCAGTTTCGTGTGATTTAAATTTTGGGAATGGGGTAAAAACTCTTTGCTTTGAATTTTGAAGACTAACTGATAAAGAGTCGTAGAATATTTGACTTATTACCGATTGTCAAAAAAAAAAAATTAACATCAACTGTCATCTGAAGTTTACAGAGAGAGAGAGAGAGAGAGAGAGAGAGAGAGAGAGAGAGAGAGAGAGAGAGAGAGAGCTGAAATATATTTAGTAAAACAACCGTACTTACATTTTTACGTTGGTCTCTATAGACAACATAAATCTCTTCCTAATCTCTTGGGTGCACACACTCACGAACTGCTGCTATCCTTGCTTCACCATTTTGTGACTTTCTTTCATCCTTCCTTCATCCATTTTATTTTCTCCCAAATACTTCTCAGAATTAAGCGCTTTCATTCTTCAACCTTCCATTATATATATCTATATACATATAAATAATAGTTGCTGAGAAGGAATAGATCAGTGAAAATTATAGTCAAGCAAAATAAAGTAATTATATATTATGTAGAAAAAGGAT
>NC_089754.1:39597270-39599770 GCF_040412425.1 Macrobrachium rosenbergii | reverse complement strand
CAGTGAACTCTCATTGATCGTCATTAAATGACAGGCTGTACATCAGCTAATTAATGAACGCTAAACCCGAAACGAGGGACTGTTTTTATGCAATGAATCACATCGAAATCGAAAGTAACGACAGAGTATTAAGTCAGTGCCGTGACCCAATTAGCATAATTAATACTTAAATGGGAAGAGAGGTGGGACGCAGATTTTTGTGCGTCCAGTTCATGCGTTGGAAAAGGTGAAAATAATTTTTGTTAGCAGAATAATGATATCTGTGACATACGACTTAGAAAGCAAAAATTAAATGTCAAAAAATAAATTTGAAATGTAATTAACGTTAGGCTTTGGTTCTAAATCTCCATTATTTTTAAATGAGAAAGTTCGGGGAAATATATTAGCATAAATATGAACTTAAGAGCAACCGATGAAGTATTAATTTTTATGGAGTGTATTTTTATTTTAACTTTTTAGATACCAAATATCCTTTTACTTAGATATATTTGGGGACCAAATGAAGCTAAGTAGTTTGAGATTGAGAGTTACTGTGAATCTTCGGCCGTGTGCTATCACTAAACGTCATAATATATTCTCAGATTAATGACCAAATAGTTCATCGCTTGTCTAAATTAACGAAAATCATTCATTATCACCATCATCATCGCCTCCAACGTCGTTTGACGCAAATACTGTGGAAATCAGCCAATCTTCATCCTCTTACCTCGTAGTTTTCATCCAAGTACTTCTTGATCTTTCAATTCTTCTGGTACCCAGAGAAGCCAAGCTGATAACATCACGTACTGCTCTCCCAGGTCGGAATACATGTCCAAGCCACACTGAACGTAATTTTTTTACATTTCTTATTTTTCATGAAAGTCCATCACTAAAAAATATTTTCTTACGCTATAGTGTTCCTGGGTCCAAACTTACCTGACAGTGAGTGGCAGTGCCATGCTAATCACATATTTGACTATCCCTTTGGGAATTTGAGTTGTTGTGAAAATTTGTGTTCTTCGAGATCATTAAAAAATCTACCCAAAGTGATGTCTAAGTTTACTACTTATAAAATAAGGGATAGAGAGAATATCCTAAAAAAAGCAGTTGACCAATCAGGAGATGCGTTTGCGATGACGACACTTCGTTTCTATCTTCCAAAGCCGATGAATTACTCTCAGTCACTGACGCGGCCTAATTTCGGAGCGGTCGCTGATGTATCCACTGTGTCAGGACGATCTTTTAGGTTAACAGACTCTGCCGAATACCAATTTCCTATCCTTTTTTTTTATCTGAAGGGGAAATTGGGTCATTCCCTTTGTGTCCGCGCAGCCCTTCGGGATATTCAAACGTTTCTTCAACAAGGTAGGATTATCATTGTCACTTCATTCTCTGGATGATATAAAATGTTAATGCGATTCGAAATTGAGATCGGCGTTGAACCGAAGTGATCTGTATTTAGTGTCATTTCAGTGTCGGGAATGGCGACTAACATCGCTTTGCGTTTAAAAGGCAAATGGAAAAGGAATTTTGCTCGCCCATCGGGTTTTGCTTGATCGTGTGTCTTTGGACAAATGAAGAAAAATGTTCGCATTTGATATATTATCAGAAAACAGTGTTTTAATATCATTGCCATTTCTCGAAGGGTCCCTCACATACTTATTACTTGTAAATCCCAGGGTCGCTGATTATTTCTTATCGATTACTTACGTATCGACAAAGTGATCTATAAACGGATATAATTAAGCTACAGCCTTAATTGGATTGTAGGACGAACATGAAATCTTTTGTTGTGTTATTTTTGTCCTCTTGTTTAGAAGCTTTTATAAGCTAATATACTGTCCTGTCATATATATATATATATATATATATATATATATATATATATATATATATATATATATATATATATATATATATATATATATATATATATGTATATATATATATATGTATATATATATATATACATAATGTGTATTTATGTATGTATATACGTGTGTATGTATATATAATGATGAAAAAGCCTTGCTTACCTGTATATATTTGAAAAGACTAATCTAAAGTATGTATACTTCTAGCAACTTTCTCTGTACACTTCCTTTCATATGCATTTGCTCGTAACACTTGTTGAGCCCAATAGTTAAATAATTTGTAAGAGTAAATCTGTAAATGGAATCGCTCTCAGGTTACATACTGTTCACAGAAAAGAACCTTCTAGTTGTTTGTAAGTCAGCGTTAAC
Source organism: Macrobrachium rosenbergii (assembly GCF_040412425.1). NCBI lineage: Eukaryota > Metazoa > Arthropoda > Malacostraca > Decapoda > Palaemonidae > Macrobrachium > Macrobrachium rosenbergii. The sequence goes on along the minus strand of NC_089754.1, from coordinate 39,597,548 downwards.
ATTAGATATTCTGAGCGTCTCTACATTCTTTAACTTGAATCAAATTTGGTAGATCTAAGTAGTAGCTCCGCGGCGAAGATTTCCTTCTAACTTGACTTTTTCTACAGTTTTTTGGTTACTAATTATGGATTTACCTTCAGTTTTTGTCGCACGAATGTAATTAACCTGTAATTAACCCCTGAAGTCCATCCAACAGGGGGTCTCCATACGCGATCTTCACAAGACAGCACGGGTACGTCTGTTTGGAACGGTTCATATCCCGTCCGGCAAGTGCAATA
>NC_089754.1:39577270-39592270 GCF_040412425.1 Macrobrachium rosenbergii | reverse complement strand
AAGGCAATTACGACGCTGTGCTGAGTAAACATTTCAGTTTTTACACCCGTGTTAATCTGACTCATTTGTGAAGACAAAAAGCCTTTTCTTTTTTCTTAATTGGTTTAGTGTTAGTTCGTGTTTACTTGACTTTGCGTCACTATGGAATAGGTGATTAGATTTTCTTTTTCTGTTTCAGCTGTGACTATAATTGCCTCTTTGTACCTTTAATACTCTTCAGTTATTAGTACCTTTTGTTGCAAAGACCATATTTGCGTGTGGGCTGTCCTGTGAACATGATTTCTGTCTATGTCTGTGAGCTCCCGTCAATATTAGTCTTTGGAGTATTAACTTTTCTTAAGTCTCTCTCTCTCTCTCTCTCTCTCTCTCTCTCTCTTTATGTGTGCTACCCTTAGATATAATGAAAAATACGCAATGGCTTCTTCAGCCAGACAGGGTTCGAGTTGATTACTTGTTGACTACCAAGGCAGAGACCCAGAGAAAAAATAGTTAACTAACTAACTAACTAACTTTATGCTTAAAAGAAAACAATATAGGCTGGAGTAGGATAGGTTAGGAAAAGGTTAATTTAAAAGGTATTTTTTTTTGGAAAGGGGTTTCAAGGTTGTGGAAAATAGTGTGATTATGAGATAGAAATATAGAAGTAGACCCAGTTGCTTTTTTGAGGTGTACTGTTATTTTGGACAGATTTTCAAGCTTCATTGTTGAAAGTTTACCAGTGTTTCAAAATAGAACATTTAACTTTCACATCATTTCATATTTAATCTTGGAATTTTCGCTTTACAAAACGCTAAAAAAACAGGAAAAAATTAATAAACTCGATATTTTTAATTAATGCTTGCTTGATGTGAAAAAAATGAGTTATTTTGCTGGCAAATTGGTCTCTGAAATTTAGCACAAACATCATCGTCTCTCGCATATTTTTTTAATTCTCACACATTTCATCTTTTTCATATGGAAACTGGAGGACCTTTTCAATACATGGATCTGTAAATTTTTGTCTACTGTTTGGTTAATTCTTTTTTTTCGGTTAATTCTTTTTTACATTTTCGAATGGTGTTGATAACTCAGTTTATTCTTTTTATTATAAAACTTAACTTGAATAACAGAATGGTAGGAAAAGTTAGGAGCACGATTATTATTATTATTATTATTATTATTATTATTATTATTATTATTATTATTATTATTGTTGTTGTTGTTGTTGTTCTTGTTGTTGTTGACTATAATGTTTTGATTAGCATTTATTATAAGTGACACTGATAAAACTAGGTACCAGCCTAAGAGCACTAACACCCATCTTGCTAGAACTTATGCAGTACTGACATTGTTGTTTTTATTTTTAATATCAGTGATATGCTTTTAATAACAGTTGAGCAGCAAAATAGCAGAACGTTTAGATAGAAACCCACAGAAGTTTCTATACGTTCTTCCGTATCTCAGGTGATCAGACTGACGCAGTAGATACGATGTCTTTCGAAGTCCCTAAAGCGTAACCCCAGCAGGAGGATCTCTTATGATTTACGGCGCCCTTGGAAAGGCATTTGGCTCCAGAAAAGCCCATTTTGACTATCGGAAAACCAGGCGGCTCTGAGCTGCTGTGTAGCTGCCACCTCTTCGCTTCAGAATGTTTCCAGGTCAAACTTTTATTTAATTTCTAGTTTATTATAAGTTTTTACTTTTGTATTTTTGCAAAGTCGATAGCGTGAATAATTTCGGTTGATTTTTTCCGTGTTATTTACGTTTTCATGTTCACCTCGGTGTTCATGTTCCTTCCCCCACCTCCTCTCTCTCTCTCTCTCTCTCTCTCTCTCTCTCTCTCTCTCTCTCTCTCTCTCTCTCTCTCTCTCAGTGGTAGCGTCTTCAGCTCACAAACTGAATGACCAGTGTTCTATTCTCGAACGGAACAAGAAGGGACGATTTGGATGTGCTTCCTAATATCAGGTTTACCTATGTCGTCTTAAACCGTGTTTTATGTCTCAAGATGGCTGTTGACTGTTGTTGGTCGCAGGTGGACTAAGGGAGAGAGAGAGAGAGAAGAGTCGTGACTGTTCTGCAATCTGTCAGAATCTATACTATTAAAACGGGTCGGAGAAAGTTTTTCGTTCTGTATATTCATTTTTAAAACTAACCTTTCATACAGAAAGGTTACGTCAGAAAAATATATCTGCCTGTTGCTGACGTCGTGACAGAAAAAAATCACGATTCGCAATTATCGTGAAATGGTTCAAGTTTCGACGAGACAAAGCGTGTGATTTACATCATATGAATATTTCATGAGAATCGTGACATGAAGTTTAAACGTCCTCAGTTCACTGATGGCTCAGGTAATGATCAATTTGGGAATCATCTCAAAATCTTGATTTCGTACGCTGTTGGCTCCTGGGGTCTCATTATAACTAACTGCCAGTTCCAGTAACGTATTTTTAAAAGCAGTTTTTTGTGAACCTATCGTTCTTTTACCTTGACTTTTCCATTCCAAAGCGACTGGAATCTAATCTTTAACCGAATCTGGTGCGCGGCTGTCGTTAGATTGCCCCCTTTTTTTTTTTTGTTATTTATTTTTTTTTTTTGGAAGAAACGCCGCCCCATTTTTTCGCGCGAGAATAATTGTGACAACTATTGGCAGTCTTTTCGTCGTTGAGGGGATTCAGGGAGATCCTTTTATGGTATTGTTATAGTTTGGACAAATGGAATGAATTCTCCTTTTTTCGCCCCTTCTCCTTGCCATTGTTTGGTCGTGCGGACAGTTTCGAGGTGAATATGCTCTTTATTCTCAACGTTTACACAAGGTCCTTTAAATATATTGTGTAGAGTATTTTTAAAGGACCTTGCGTTTACATGTAGACACTCATACACGAGTTCATGTGCGTTTTATAGGTCTATATATAATATAGAAGTACTTTTTCTGGCTTTGCGGGTCCTATTCTCAACGTTTGCACAACGTCCTTTAAATATATTGTGCAGAGTATTTTTAAAGGACCTTGCGTTTACATACAGGCACTCATACACGAGTTCATGTGCATTTTATATAGTCTATATATAATATAGTACTTTTTCTGGCTTTGCAGGTCCTACGTTTTGGGTAAGATATCTGGACATTTAAATGTGTGTAAAGTAAGGTTTACTAAATGTTTGCTTACAGGAGAAAAAAAAATTAAAAGATTGTATTAAAAGAAGCTTTATTTGTGTAAGTTTGAGAGGAATAATTTGTGTAAATGGATGTAAAACAGTGTTAAAAGTGAATGACACATTATATGGAGAGAAAAGGACGCCCAGGATTCGAACATGGTTCCTCTTGCCTGGAAAGCTAAAATGCTACAGATCACACTACGAGGCCCTTATGTATGTTTATGTATGTATGTATGTATATGTGTGTATGTATGTATATATTATATGACTTTCTGGTGAGTTGTACAGTGCACCGGCCATCAGCGGAACAAAGCCCTTGCTATTACGAGTTTCGCTATGAAGTGTGAATTGTGTGGTAGACTTAAGTTTTTAAATGTCAATACTTTATATGTCGAGTCGGTTTATCCATCCAGGTTGCAAAGAAAAATATGCGACGTTTAGTCAGCGATGGGACGAAACTTACTTTCCTTTCGTAAAGATATTCCCAAAGATTCTAGTGATAAATTTCCGTTCTCATAACTTCAACTGTCATATTTCCATTATTGGGACGTCACCAGAAAAATCTGTTTTAGTCGAAAATCTCTCTCGCATGACAAGTTGTGGAGACAGTTTAACTGTGGAAATTTTGTCAGAATCTTCATCATTTTCTGTTTACCCGGTCATAAGCTTTTTCAAGAACTAAAATTCATTAAACAGAATTTCAGTCATTTGTGTTAAAGGAATCTCTGTAGGCTAGCCATATGAGAGTTAACGGCTTTGATTCAGTGGTCTGGTTAAACTACATAATAATAATAATAATAATAATAATAATAATAATAATAATAATAATAATAATAATAATAATAATAATAAATGTTTGACCACCTGCAATTCCAAGAAAGAGGTATTCTCCAATGACGATCTTTAAATCTATTCGATTTAACGTCATTTTGTAATCCAAACAACGCATTGCATCTTCCCGAGTATTACTGACCTGACGCTATTCTTGACTGGCAAAGGAAACTTCTGATGTCCTCTTATGATGCACGAGGACAAAGACACTGACCGAATATCCCTTTAAGAATAAAAAAGAGGAGGATAGAAAAACGAATGACATTGAGCAATGTTATTGCGAGAGATCGCCACGACACACAAAGGAGGAATATCAGCGGCCGTTCCAAAATCAGGCCGTGACAGTGAATGCCACGCCAGTCTTCTATCGACTGTGGCAGATAATGAAAAAAGAGAGATAAAAAAACAGTGTCGTTGTTGCAAATGCTACATCCATTATTGATCGGATGAACTGCTTTTCAGAGAATTCTCGACTCCGTACAAAAGGATTCTCTCTCTCTCTCTCTCTCTCTCTCTCTCTCTCTGAGATGTGACCTTGGCTACAGCGGGTCTCTGCTAATGACTATATTTGTCTCAGTCTCGCATTGCTCTGAGCTGATGCTTTCACATCGGAGTGACGTTCTCGCGCCAACTTCTTTCTTTGTCTGTCTTACTGTTCGTTGTGACGTCACCCGCAATAGTAAGGACACATAAAGTCATTAAACTTCATATGACTTGTATATAAGTAATGTTTTGGTAACTGGCTGACCGTAGACATTTTAAGTATCCTTCCCTGTATGAAATAATGAAAGTGATTAAATTTTGTTTTCCCACCTAAATTACGAAATGAATTCAGTCTCCTAAATTTTTTCTAAAGATATCTTTCACTCCAACCTCATGAATATCGTTTATCAGGGAGGAAATATGAGTCAGAAAATATTCCACCGTAAAGGGAGATATTGAAAGATTTTTATGACGGAGACTCACTGGAATGACATTAAACGCAGGCATTTTGAAACGGGAAAGGTGTAGGGCAGAAGAATAGTCTGAAAATGATTTCAGCTGGTGTTTTTAAAGTTAAGTACATCGACATGAAAGAGTCTCGTCCCCACTCAATTCCCAGTTAATATATTTTTTTAGAAAGTGTTTAAACAAACGGAAACGTTTTATTCTTTATATTCTGCTATTTTTTCATTATATTATTTATAATTGGTCTTATTCTTAAAATCCATGCATAGTTTTCCCATATCATTGTTTTGCATTGGTTAACAAAACATGTTTACGTATTTCACAATGTTTATTGACGAGGAAAACATTAAGCATCATTTTCGTTGATAAAATACGAATGTTGACATTGAAATAAAAAATATTTTATCAACTTCCTTTTTCAACGTTCAGATTTGAAACTTAGAACCTTCAGCATCGGTAAAGGTTTAATGAACACACTTGGATTTAGTTCAGGGTTCTGAAAGAGTTGCGGTACACATCTTTACACCAAGTGAAGTTTAATCAAAACACACTCTGGTAGTGGATCGTATCTGTCATGCCTCTCCATCCTGTGATCTGTCATATATTCATTGAGCATTTTAAGAGAGTTATCTATAAATAAGCTTCATTGTCCGACATCCTGTATCTTCATCAGTTGTGCCATGAGTCCATTTATTGTTTCATTCCCACTTGTAAGTTATTCACAATGTAGAGGTCATCAGTATATAGGATGACAACCATTTTCACAATCTTTGGTACAGACTTAGGACTTTTCTCTCTCCTTTTCGTCTGTTCATTCAACCATTCATATAGATCAACATTTCTGGCTTTATGAGATTCACAATTTTACCTTTTTCATATAAGATTCAGAAAAACAAATACTCGCCAACCTTCCTGCTTCCTGGACGCAACCAGATTCCAGATATTAAAAGCATTAATATTGTTTTTTGCGTTTAATTTCGATATCACTAATACCCCAAAGCTTTGGATAAGAGCAGTTTTCACGATTATTAGTATCTCTCTCTCTCTCTCTCTCTCTCTCTCTCTCTCTCTCTCTCTCTCTCTCTCTCTCTCTCTCTCTCTCTCTCAGTGACCAAGTCTACATAAAGAGCTGGCGTGTACTTCCATCAGGAGGTTAGAGGCATTATTTGGTTTTCTGGGACTGAATGGTCTGTAGGAACAATCAAAGTGGAGAGTTTTGATTGAAGTAATGCAGCATAAACAGAAACGATTACAAGAGGAAATAAACGTGGATTTTACTTTGTATTTTGTATGAGAAAACCAATAAGGAGTTGATTTAAGGAAGGTAATGGGTTCGCTGCCAAGAGGGACAAGCGGGAGAGGTTGGCGGATGTCAAGAATGATGAAGTTCTTGAGCCCAGAAAGGGATTGACATTGAGGACGTATTTTATGGCGGAACTCTCATGGCAAATGTCAGTGACCGGTGAAATGCAATATAAAAAATTCACAAGGCCACTGAGCAGATATGATAAATTATTTCCGCATACCTCAAAATTAATGACCCGACCACAATCCTTCTGAGGCAGTATTAACATTTTTACTCTATAAAATTTTGGTGAAATGCAATGTACATACTAGTTCCAAGCAGGAATGGTAAGCCAAACCAATGTTTCAGTAATTCGAAATTCGGTAAATTTTACGAAAATAGCCGTAGCGCACCAAACTCCTGTAAAGAAATGATTTGCTCGAGTAGTACAAAAGTGATACCTGGATCTCTCTCTCTCTCTCTCTCTCTCTCTCTCTCTCTCTCTCTCTCTCTCTCTCTATAGAACTTGCACTGCGTGATGGCAGCGTTGTTTTTATTCCAAGGGTAAAGGAAGTGCATTTTCATTGCTCCGAGGAAGGGAAACCCTTCTATTTTGGTGGGCCGAGTGAAAGTGCGAGAGAGGCTTTCTTGCATTTGCTGATGACGCTTTGTTTTTCATGCTTTCCAGGCGCTCTTATTGTGTTCTTTATGTCTAATTTTAGCACTTTGCGCTTATGCTCTCTTTCTGGTCTGTCATTTTCCCCGTTGTTGGGACATTCATATCCTTCATCAGCCGGACTTGATCGAGCTCGTGTACATTTCCTACTTTCTTTTTTTTTTTTTAGTTTTTCTGAGCTTCATGATTGCTTCAGCTAAAGCTTTTCTCCCTAACCATGAGTAGGTCCAGAGGAAAATCATCACTGCCACATTTCCAGTGCAACTGCAATAAATTTCTACAACTTTATGCGCTCTTTACACTTACTCCAAAAGCAGTCTGCAGTCCGTCAAACCCCTTACACACGCATTTACACACACTTACATTGTGTTAAGAGTCTTTATGAAATAACTAACCTGAGTGTATAAGATATATATATATATATATATATATATATATATATATATATATATATATATATATATATATATATATATATATATGTGTGTGTGTGTGTATATATATGTGTGTGTGTGTGTCTATATTCTGTACATACATGCACACACACTGGATGCTAACCTGCATGGAAATACTTACCTATATATATATATATATATATATATATATATATATATATATATATATATATATATATATATATATATATATACACACACACACACACATATACACTCACACTATAGTGTGGATATGTTTGGTTCTTGTCGTCATGCGCAGTGTATGCCCAGAGACTTACACGTGATTTGCGACCATCCCAGAAGATCCCCTTTAATATGATAAGAGTTCTGTTGTTACCGTCGGAGGCTGAGGTCAAAGTTCATTGGTCTAAACCGCGGCGTTCAGCCATCTGCAGTGATGAGAGATACTGAGGACGGAAAACAGAAGCCTGTAGTCGGCTTCCGTGGAGTGCATATTAGGTTCAGGAAGATGCAAGGAAGCATTACACTAGCGTAACTGGTCCTCGAGTCTGTCGTATATTTTTGCTTACTTTCATCGAGTATTATTGATTATAATGATATTTATAATAATGATGATACAGAGAACTCTTTCTGCGTTTTTCCTTCTTATTTTCTCTTTTATTTTCTTCTTCTTCTTCTTCTTCTTCTTCTTCTTCTTCTTCTTCTTCTTCTTCTTCCCAGTTTAATCCTTTGTCGAGGTCGCAGTTTCTGTTACTCTGTCTCTCCATTCCTGCATATAATTATGATCTTCATCATATTCGATAATCGAAGGAAAATAGAAAACTCAATAGTAATGTATTTCAGCATCCCATACTTTATTTTTTTGTTTTGTTTTACTACGTGCGCCAATTAAAACGGCGCCAAAATCCGAAGCCATTAAGAATTTTTCAAATTCACGTATTTAGAAAATATGTCAGTGTGAAAAATATTTAGAATATTAACTACACCAAGCTCCGAGTTTATCGAGTTTCATTCTAATAACATGAAATTAAAATACTCACATTAGGCATTAAAATGTTGGCATTTAAAACTAACATGCAACCTTGAAATATAATTCAAGGTAAAAAAAAATAGCAGAAAGAATGCCTTTATTAGTGTTAAATTTTGGAGATCAAATATAGAACGAAAATAAAAAATTGTGACCTTTTTAATTGTGACTCTTACACTAAATTGTGCTTTTGAAAAATGCGCCAGTTCAAGATAATTGTTTGGGGAAATAATAGCGATACTTATAGTACCTACCTACTTATTTTTATCGATCAAAATAATTATAACAATGCACTGAGACGCACTTGAATGGATTGATAATAGCAATAGCTTTGGATCACACCGAGAGCTTTGTTCTTCCAGGAATCGTGCATAAATTTTTACTCTAAAATGCAAAGCCAGCATTCCACATTTTCCCTTTCTCCTCAAGAAGAAATTATTCTCTCTCTCTCTCTCTCTCTCTCTCTCTCTCTCTCTCTCTCTCTCTCTCCATGGCAGTGAAAACCGAAATCAGTGAGTGCAATTCCATGTCCAAAATCCCTTTCGCTTTCTATTTTGAGAAATGATCGTCTGAAATCGAAGCGGAGCTGGATTCAAACCCCCCCCGCCCCCATTCCCACAGAAGCAGCACGAGGGCGCCTTTCATGAACCGGTGAATTTCAGAGACATGAATGAGTCTCCGATTCACGTACGTGAATACTCGAAAATTTCTACTTAAGTATGGTACTTGCGTCAGTGTATTTGCTAAGAGCCCTTGATGACAAATGTTGGCAATGAGTCAGATTATATTTCTTTTCAGATTCAGGCAGATTTTGCTAACGGACTTGCCATTGTGGTTGTTGTGCCTCTTTTATGGTATGCTGATTGCCAGTATTTATTCCTTATTAAGATTGAGACTATAAAGTTCTCGTGATCACATTATTGTTTTCTTATTTCAAATCTGAAGTCTTGTAGAAAAATCATATAGCTAGTCTTTCATGTAGAATACTTTGAATTATGTACTCTTTTTATTTGAAGTCTAGAGCTGTCATTTAAATTTCAGGTTTATGCAGAGTCTTTTTGAAATCTTTTGCCATTACTCTTGACCCTCTAATTTTTTTATCAGTTGTGTGTTTTCCCACTGATATTTTGCATGATCTAATCAGCCTGTGCTTGAAACAGTTCATGTACTACTTCAGGCCGTTAGTCACTCTATTCTTATTTCAGATTCTTTTGTAATATTGGCTGAAAACTTTTACTTTAATGTTAAAAGTCTTTGGATAGTTTACACTACATATTTTACGCTCTACTTTCTCTTAATGTTTATTCATTCTAGCCTTTGCTCTTCATATCTTATCTTCTTCTCCTTTATTTCATGGTTTCCATAATCTTCCTTTATTATCTTACTCTATTCGATGTATATTCTCGTACCCCACCTTTTAGTATGAGAAAAAAATTGTTCTCGCTTCTTTATTTCTCGATATATCAAGAGTGTTACATTTGAAAACCGCTGGAATTTGTACGTGGTACCACTGACATTAAAAAAAACCGCATTCTTCGTACTCATGCTCAGAGAAGTGTAGCAACTTTAGGTCAGGTCATTACTTTGAAGGCTGACCGATAAAAATGACAGTTATTGTTATCGTACAAAGCTCTCCGATTATCCTTCGTGTTAATATATATATATATATATATATATATATATATATATATATATATATATATATATATATATATATATATATATATATATATATATTATATATATATATATATATATATATATATATATATATATATATATATATATATATATATATATATATATATATATATATTATACACACACACACACACACACGTTATTGGGCTAACGTTTCAAGCCGATCCATTTCCCATTTTCAAAAGTGTAAAAGTAAAACATAAATTCATGTCAGTCAGACTAAAGCTTAAGATAAAGTGAAAAGATATGATATGGACGTTTAGAATAAAAGAAAATACAAGGAATAAAGTATGCCAATTAGGCCGGAGAGTAAAGACTGAGCGATACCCAGGCGTTGTTGGTTTCTAGGGAAAATCCACGAAAGGTACTGAGTTGAAGTACCTCTAGGTATTCAGCTGCTGAACCATTGTTCGCTAAACAACGACTCAAAGGTGAACAGATGATGATCATTTTGGCAGTAATCTCTTGGAGTGGAAAATTCAAGGTTCGTTCATTTTACATTTTACATCTGTTCGGAAACTCGCACTATATTTAATCTATTCGCATCTTCGGGAGCTACAGGTGGAACCAACGTACTGCGTCATGTCGCATGTGGGCCCGTTATATTGATAATTGATTACAAAGGTCATCAAAGGCTTGTCTCTTTTAGATTTGAACAAAGGCGCAATAATTATATAATAATAATAATCACAGGATTGCTGAGTATCAGCTTAGTGTCAACAGCTGGTTGACAATGAATAATAATTCTATTTATATTTTGATTAGAATATTCATTATTACAAATTATTGAGACACAAGCATAAAAGGAAAACAGAATTAGCATCCAGGCCTGTGAAAGCCTTTTTTCTAAAAAATCGAAATGGTAAAATGATCTGTCTAAAAATAATGGATCTAAAATGGGCAGCTGCTTATTTTCGTTTCATCTTTAGTCTGTATTTTGTGTTAGGTTGCATATTATTGGCATATTCAAGAAATGCATTAGTGTCACCCTCCAGCAGGAGATTACCATCATCGCACCTGTTGTAGTGGAGGGCGTGGCAAGTCAAAGGACGCCCAAGGACGTCCAACCATCATGCGCTCCTCCAGGGAGCACATAAAAATATTCGTCAAAGTTGGACGTACTAGAGATCCCATGTAATCAGATTGAATATATTCCTTTCCATTAAAAACAAAGGCTGTGTCCAGCACAACCAATTGCAGCAGCTTTTTAAAGGTTTTAAGTTAACATTTTAACGATAATTTCGGGATGAAAAAAAAACGATCTAAAACACTTTGGAAAATAAAAGAATAACGGTTTTACACTTAATCCAGCCATGAAACATTGGGTCATATCTAAAGATAATTCTTTGAATTTCTCAGATTTTCTATACGTTAATTATTAGGCGCAAAAGGTGCTAAATGCGGAACTAAAAACTATGCCAACTTATGATAAGACTGTCGTTTGAGGTTTCATTATGTTTTCCTCTTTGCGAATTAGAGGTGACTTACATTACCCTCTAAGAAGCATCGGTACTGTATAGGAAATGATAGCTGTTAACCCTTGTGAATACTAATAATTTAGATATTTTGAAAATACATTTATTCGGTCCTCGACTTTGAAGGTAGCAAATAGTCAGGTTCTCCTGTTTTTAGAAATTTAGTATCACTGCCAAGATACTCTCATCTTTAACCTCTTCCTTGCATCTGATATCGATGCCCTTGACCCGGTTTTCAAGGTCAAAATCATATTTTTAGCCAAAAAAGTTAACATTTTAGCATAGGAAATTTTTTGAGATATGACTTACAGGCAGACATCTCATAATTTGAAGGGTGCATTTCTCAGAAAGTAATCAGCAACATAGATTATATATTATGTTAAAAAGACTATAGGCTAAAGCATTATACTAAGTAAGTTGTTGTGAGATTTTGATTACATTTCTGAAACTGCTTTATGTGACGATAGTACAATCCATTTATAAAAAATGTGGGCTTTTGTAAAGCAGCGTGAAGCCGATTTACATGGTAACATCATGTAAAATATAAAATATTTTTGCAATTATGGTACCGTGAAGTTTGGCAATTGCTTCAGGAGACTCCAGGGTCGTTCATATTAATATAGTTTGAAAACTGGAATTTCCGTGCATATAAAATGACTTTTTTGTCCATCTTCGTACACGGCTTGCTTCCTTAAATAATAAAAAAAAAAACTCTTTGGAAGCGTACCCAAGCGTATCTTACCTAATTTCCGTTTTCGAGTTCCCCCACCTGTCCATTCTCACAGGCTCGGAAACACGCCTTTCCTTTTTGTGTTACGTATACATGTCCTTTTACCAAACAAACTTGCGTTTCCGTTTGGGTTTCTACCTCGGGCCTTCTATCGCTTCCATTTCCGTTTTCGAGTATCTCCGACGGGGTAAAATCCAGCACTTATTCAAATCCGTTAAAACCGGTAAACTTCGAGAGCTTCGGACGACTCCTTCTCCCTCCCCTCCCCTCTTCCCCACCTCCTCTTCCTCCACCTCATCCCAGCGCACCGCACACCTCGTAACCCTTCCTTCACTCACCATTCGAATCCGTTAACCCAGCCGTCGTTGAATTTCTTATGCATGGGACTATCTCCCAGGCACATTTCCCTCTCTCTTTTCGTGTGCCAGCAAAACGGAGGAGGATGTATTTTCCCCTTTCTCCTGGCTAAACTGCGTTCAGTCTATTTTGTGTTTTAAATAAAAATTGCCACGAGGCCCCCAAACTCAAAGTTTTAGGAGAGGTGGAGCAAACTCTTTGCATTTAGTGATGATACACGAGAAGTGGTAATTATCTGGAACAGGCGAAGGTCTTTGGAGTTCTGAATTTTCCAGAACGAGAGCCAGAGATAATAGGGGGCGGTGTGTTTGATAACTCTTTTTTTCTAGCATATTGGAACAGCTGGAATTATGGCTTAGGTGCAGCTTGTTGTTCCAGGATGTGATAATGGGCCTTGAGTTTCCGCAATACACGCTTTACAAAAAAAAATGCACTGCTGTTGTTTAGAGGAAGAGGATGCAGAAGTGGGAGTGGAGAGAGAGAGAGAGAGAGAGAGAGAGAGAGAGAGAGAGAGAGAGAGAGAGAAAGTTTTACGTAAGAGTTACTGTGTATTATTGTTTCCGTGAGAAGTGAGCAGGAGCAGAACTCTTGACGTGTGTTCCGCATTTCTGATGGTACTTGCTGTTTGTTCCTCCTCAGCATCTCCATGTTTATGATGAGACTCATTTGCTTTTTTGAAATGTTTGTGAAGAGAGTGAAAGGAAATTGAGATTTTAGAAAAACTGGATGTTGTTAGTGTCATCCACCAAGGTACTAAATATAAAAATTAATGTTTATCATATTCACTGTAAAATGGTGACTGCTGTATTTTGCTTTTAATTTAGAACCTTTGGGGCTCATGTTCCCTTTTCACCAGGAGAGATAAATAATTTATATAGGTATTTGCGCGTTCTGATATCGACGGGAAAGTGCCCTTGAATCTCTGAACTCGAAGGGAGTTCCACAAACTCCTCAAAGAGTCCCATTATGAAGATTGCCTATTGTTGAATGAATGCCGGGTAAACATATACGTCGATGTCCCTTCAGGAGTCTGCAGTGCTCACAGACCTGTAGTCAATTATGTAGGAGAGTCAGCTCTCCGACACACACACACACACACACACACACCTTCTGACGGCGTCCTGGGAGGGAGAAAGAGAGAGAGGATGTATGATGTATAATGCCGAAAAATTGCATAAACTTCATGAAAACAAGATTATTTTGCTAAAGATTACAAGATTGCATCTATGAATAGTGTGGCCAGACTTCTGGCTTTAAGCCGGACATTACGGAGATGATGTTAATAAGGTATGGAATAATGATTCTATACACTTGGACGGTAACAAAATGCTGAAGTCTCTTAGGCAAAAATCAAATTATTCTGTAGGAGACTTTGAATATCACGTTTGACATGCCTTCACTACTCACCAACCTTCAGTATGTAGTAATGGTCTAGACGAGTGCCGCTGAATTGAGCGCTCTACAAATGATGGTTTCCAGCAGCCGGATATTCGTTCATGCCCAGAAACAGTTTGCTGCTCGCCACAAGCTTTTGTCAGTGGTCCACGCTTATGCAACTTTCTTGCATTTTACAAGACCCATTCACGAAGAAATTTTCCCTCATCTCAATCTATGGCTGTGGCTATACGAAAAAACCAGACAGTCCTGTTGGGCACATTTAATTGTTTCAGGGACCGTCTGTCATTCTCAACCAGTCCATGGAGTACACTATGGATGTCTTCTACAACAGGGAAAGGTTGATGTTTCCCAGAACCACTCTCACGTAGTGGTATCATTGAACCTTTGCAAAGGGCTTAGACGACGAACTATTTAACACTACTGATGGGAAAGCCAACAGACCTGGAAATTTCTTAGGAACTTCATTGCGTTCGTCAAGAATATCTCATCCCCCACCCCTCTGCCCCCAGCGCCTTAGGAAGGGGCATGGCGGGAATGGCAGATCCCTAAAAATACGATCATCTTAAGCAACTTTAGAGTGGCCCTTAAGCAATTTCAGTCCCAGTGATATCTATATTGCCCCTAGACCGCTAACTTCCCTGAAGGAGCTGAGAGGCCCCTCAACCCAGCCCCCAACCTCTACCATCGACCACCTCCCCCTCCGCAGCCGGATATTGGGAACTGCCTTGATTGGAATGCTGCAAATGCCTTTGAGAAAAATAGACAAATCGCAGAGCAAGCGACGGTAAAATTCATAGCGAAAGTGAAATGTTTTTGGGGTTTGTAAATATTCATAGTGGCTTTTCATTTCAGTTTACAACTCGCCCCTCTCTCTCTCTCTCTCTCTCTCTCTCTCTCTCTCTCTCTCTCTCTCTCTCTCTCTCTCTCTCTCTCTCTTCATCCATTGACGTACTCGCGTCATAGAGTTTAATTTTCTTATTTGACACCTTGCCCCATAATTCATTTTTGTGTACGTAGTTGC
>NC_089754.1:39554770-39574770 GCF_040412425.1 Macrobrachium rosenbergii | reverse complement strand
TAATCCTTAATTTGCCGAGGTGCCACCCTGCCACATTACCGGGATCAGAAGTCGTGCATTCGCTTTCCTGTAAGACTGTGGAATTGTCTTTCTTTCAGTGCTGTTTACGCTGATGCGCGTAAGTTCAAGATCCTGTGAAGCGTCATACGCCACATGTACCATTCGCTGTTTTATTTTTGCAAGAGAATATTTATTACTAGTAACCTACGATGCTAGTTCTTTGTAAAAACACTTTTCTCATTGATAATAATAATAATAATAATAATAATAATAATAGTTCTTTTTTAACTTTTCCTGCGTTCGTACCATATACAGTTTTAACACAATCATGTCATTTCATTTGAATACCTATTTAATTGAGTTATTTTCAGGCCATTCTTTATTGTTGGTCGAATAGCGTACGCTGTCATAAAGGCTATATATTAAAGGTATTTATTAAATCAAGTGACTTTCACGGTACTATCCATGCATGGATATTTTGCTTATTAATATAAAAAAACATTGCGAACATTTTTTAAACATTCCTTTATACGTAACAAATCACACACCGGTAACGCTACTCAGTATTGAAACTGTAGGACTTCATATATCTGTGCACACGTATCTGTATGTAACTAATGAATACATGAACATGTGTGCCACAGAAATAAATTTCCTACTCATATCGAGATCGAACCCCGGTCTCTCAGTTGACCCACACAGGTCGTAAAAGAAGTTGGAACCTAAGTATTTTTGTACCTAAGGTTTTTCCTGGTCAGGCTGCCGTCTAACATACCAGCGAGGTTTACCCAACTTCCCGACCCACCTGCGAGTCAGTTGGTAGCACTGAATTTTTTTTACCCATCTTGCCGACCCACCTGTGAGTCAGTTGGCATCACTGAATTTTTTTTTACCCAGCTTCCCGACCCACCAGTGAATCAGTTGGAAGCATTTCATTCGAATAACCCACTTCAGCTTGAATATGATCCCGATGTGAGTTAGAAATTTATTTATTTTATTGCATGTGTGTATGGATGGTAACTGAAATTCTGTGTGTGTTTGTGTCTGTGTTCACAGAAATTAGCGACATGTACTTCTTGCGGGTTTTACGTCAATATCGGAATCTGTCATTTTCAATAACCGCGTCAGTTGCATGGAAGGGAAAAGTGATTTTTACGTAATCAAGCAATCAGCCAATTATCCCCTAATGAAAACTGGGGTTTGTGCAGTAGTGGTAAATTGTGATATCCATTATTCAGTCTACTGTATATCCAAAGTGAAATCTGGATTGCAGATGCAAATACGATGGAATTCGGCTTAATAACGTTTCGACAAATCAAGTTAAAGCTAGTGGTGTTTTAGAAAGCGTTTTCATGTAAATTCGGTCTCTTTTAAAAGAAAGATCGAACAGAAAACTGGTTGTCTTTCAAAAGATTCTTACCTAGCAGACTCTCTAAGTACTGAGGGTAGAACTGAGGAACAGAAGAGAAGGTTAGGATTATACCGTCCTGATATTCTTGCCCCGTTTCCATTTCGACAGGTCTTTGTATACATTTGGGTGATGTGTATTCATATGGTTATTCAGTAGCAAAGGAAACGTACGAAACGATGAATGTGCTTATGACAAGAGGAAAGTAAACTAAGAGTGATATGAATATATATTTTAGTAGGCATTACTTAAGGGTCTTTGCAGCGTCCCTTTGGCCCTGAGCCGCAACCCCTTTCATTCCTTTTACTTGTACCTCCGTTCTTATTCTCTTTCTTCCATCTGACTTTCCACCCTTTCTAACAATTATTTCATAATGCAACTGCCAGGTTTTCCTCCTGTTACACCTTTCAAGCCTACCTACTCTCAATTTCCCTTTCAGCTCTGAATGACCTCAAAGGTCCCACCTCTTGGCCTTTGGCCTTTATTTTATATTCCATACCATTCCATTCCACACGGAACCGGCATTTGTTATAGAATAAGTTTCTTTAAAAAAAGTGGTAACAAACGGATGTATGATTCACCGGCAACAAACCAAGGTGCTTGTATACATAAGCTGATAGTCTTCAGCTTTATGAAAGTAAGGGGTATTCTGTCTCTCTCTCTCTCTCTCTCTCTCTCTCTCTCTCTCTCTCTCTCTCTCTCATTAGATAATGTAATAACGCCGTAGCTCATTTCTTTTATAAAGATTACCTCGCATTGCAGAGCGAAAACCTCCAGGCCTGACGGCTTAAATTCCAGCGCCTAACTATCACCTGCCCTTGATACGAGAAATCGGAATGGAGGCAAAGAAAAAGTAAAATTTGGAACCCAAAATAGCTTTTTTGTGTCCGGTTTTTTTGAAAAGCATTTAGAAATCTTTACTGGAGGGGTAAGCAGTAAAACGAACGAAATCTCTTCGTATTACGCGCCACCGAAATAATGCGGTCGAACACAAATCCTTCCAAAGTTTGCAAATCGCCGGAAATCATTGCGGCAATAAACGAGGTTCATGATAAATATTTCAATTTAATTAAATGGGGCTTTTGCCCAATGCTAATTTAGTCGCCGTCGAAATTCGGGGCCAAAATAAACGGGCCCTCATCTACAATTCCATTTGGGGAGGAACTTCTCTACCTCTACCTTTATCCCTGCCACTGCTACCTCCATCCTTCCCATGGAATAAACCTTTTTTCATTTCACTTTTCACTCCTCACAAATGAAGTTTATCTTCATTACTTCTCTCGCCTGAATTTTATTTTTTTCACGTATGTAAAAAAATGTTTATAATTTATCTATCATCTTACTAATTCGATTGACTTTATTTGATTACTTTCTACCATTTTCTAATTTTGATGGAGAGTGCAGTTATTCAGCAGTTTGTGTTATTTTAATTCATCCAAGTATGTATAAACGTATTACAGCTCAGGTTTTGAAAATCATTAAAATTAAGTAAATTTAAACATTGGCTCAGCATTTAATGGTCATAGACATATATCTGAGACACTAATATACATATAATATATATATATATATATATATATATATATATATATATATATATATATATATATATATATACATAATATATGTATTTATATAAATATATATGTATATATATTATTTTTATTTATTTTATTTTTTTTATATCATACACTGTTGGGGTGGCATCAGACTGGTAGAGGGCTCTTTTTGTAGCTAAATTTAGAGGGCGTGACCTCTGACCTGTGGTGGGTGTGGTCTTTCCGCAAAGTAATGGTTACTGCGTCATATCAGGAAAACTCCTGGCTGGCAGGACTCTGTGGGTCATCTTTGATTAAGCTCATTCTTCACGCTTTCTCTTGGGTCACATCTGCCTCCTCAGTAGTGCTGGTACATGGCAAGAGAGGCAGCCCTAGCAATTTAGGATTGAAGATTTTATTGTCAAGCGGAGTTGAAACAGGGCTTTAAACGAATTATTTTAGGATTTGAGCGTCCAACTTTTATTATGATAATAGTAAGAAAAGGAAAATATGGAACAGCTCGCCTGGGATTTGAGGTAATGGCATATATGAGGTAGATAAAAGAATTTAAGCTCGACAGCTTAAGTATTACACCTTGCTTTCGACGACACTAATTGAACTTTACGTGCAGTTGTTTCAAATGGGAAAGCGTAAGTAATACTTTTAAAGACTTTCCACATTTTCCTCACTGTTAATGGATGAACGATATTCGCGAAAACTTCCTTTATATTTTTAAAAGTAATTACTGGTTACCTGACAGTATGTGCAACCATTGGGCTATTTTCTTCTTCTCAAGAGACTGATTAAAAGGTTAATCACTTTTACCGAAAGCTACCGTAGCACCAGGCAGCGACTCAGAAGGTTCAACAGCAGCTTATTGACTACCGTGTATAATGAATTATGCCATCCACCAGTATCTTTCGCACTCTCGCTCATACCTGGAAATTGAGGATATCAAGCTCTCTTTGGCTCTGATATTGCTGCTACTCATTATGCCCAGGAATTTATAAATTTCTTTTATTATAAAATTGGTTGATTATGCCGATTTCCAATAACTAAACTCGTCCATCCTTACTATGTTACCACCTTTGCTAAAATTTTTATTACCTTTTTCTTGAATTTTCATACCTCATTTAACATATTGGGATAGGTTTATTTAATTTTCTAGTAATCAGAGTCGCTGAACCCTGGCGTAATTATGAGAAGTGGTTATCTAATTTGTCGTAATATTGATTAACGAGTCGTGTGAGCAAATGGTGTAGAGCGTTGATGTTTATTTAATCAGCTCAGTTAGTTTGCTCGTTTCTGGGCCTTCGTGAGAGTAAATATGGTACGAGACTTTGACATATTAAAAAAAGGTTATTGTTAAATGTCACAATGTCTGCTTTTGCGTAAATAAATTATACTTTGTTGATGCGAAAGTTCTATAGGTAGATGAGATAATGCTGAACGAGAGAAGGAGCTGCCTTGGATGGGAACTATGAGAGGGGAGACAGGAGGTCTTAGTGGAGATTTGTGGATGATGAGGCACTGGAAATACTTGGGTGGTGGGATTGTCACAGAGGCCCTTTGCGTCAACTGGCGTTGGAGGCGACAATGACGATTATGATGGTTGTTTAAATAATCGTTATTTTGTCTCGGTAATCGTTTTATTTTTATATCTCTCAATAATTGTTATTTTTATGAGCATGAACAAGAATAGGGTTCCTCTGAAGAATAAGGAAACCTGATCTAAGATACCTGGAGGTAAACTAGGCTTTGGCGCATCCTGAAGAAAGACTATAAAATTGTTTTTCAACAAATTAAAAATAATTTTATTGTCTTTCTTCAGAATGCACCAAAACGTGCTGTTTTACAAAACAATGCAAACAGAACCCGCACTGTAAACGGCTAACAGACAGAACATTCTCCACTCACCCGAAATGAACTTAGGAATCCCAAAATGCACTTTTGTTTCGCCGGTCTGCTTGTTTATTGGTTTACAGTATCTGCGGGGACACTCCGGTAATTAAAACGCACACATTATATTGGATTTCTGGGCACTTCATTCCCGGTATTGATTTTGAATTGCTTTATCCATAGCTGCGCAGCGTGTGTGCCCGGCGGCGCGTGTGATTTATGCGCGTGTGAGAGATTATATGCATTTGTAAAATACCCTTTTCTTTTTTTAGGGGGGGAGGAGGGGGCTTTGTCACTTTCTGCGGAATGCTTATAGAACTCGTTGGGCCAATGACGTTACTTGAGGGTTCATGTTTTTTTTTTTTCCATAAGTGATTGCATTATTTTCATACCTACGTCTTGTGTTATGTAATTGAATTAACTTTGAACTGTTTTGTTGATGTCTTATTGTACCTGCTTGGTGTGTTATTTAGGCTAGCTCTTTTAAATGTCCCGTTACAGATCACTTATAGGTAATAATATTCACACACATATGTTACTAACACAAATATGTACACTCCAGAAAAATCTAAATTGGCAGGTGATAGCTGGGAAACATCAAAGCATCCCAGGTGTGCTTCCTTTCTGCCGAAGCTTACAATAAATTATCAACAACATTAGAAATCCCGCCCACGTTGTATGGGTCTACCCTCATCCTTTTGTATTCGTCCACCTGATTCATTCAGTGTAATCATGAGCGTAGGCGAAGTTCTCTTTGTTGATTCAAAGTTGCCATTGATTTTGAAACAAATATATTTAGTGCTAACAAATGGTATTTGAACCCATTTGGTCTTGTTTGGTTTCGTACTTCGGGTTTCTGATGATTTATTTTAATTTTCTGTTGTACTCTGTACAGTAAGCACAAGGCTGCTGTCGTCCCTCTTTTTGTATTCGTTTAATTTTCTCTGATTGCTTTTAAAAGCATCACTTTAATTCTGGCATATAATTAAAATCTCACGTGTTCATCTCTCCACGGGCATATGAACACAAATACGAGTTCTGTTTATCCTCGTCTAGATCCATTTGAAAATTTAATCAGTTTAATCGGTTTTTCTCTGAAACATTTGTCACATCCACTCTCATTCTGTTTGGATCGCACCATTTTGCTTAATGGGGCTCGCAGCCCTCAGGACAAAAACTGTCACATAATTCCTAACATTCAAGGCAAAACACCTTCGTATCTATGTGTGTGTGTATAGTGGTTTGCTGTCTATCATTGGTATCTAACTGTATGGAAATTCAATCCTTATGGTCGTCAATACTGTCATAAAGTAAATGAGGACGTCATCCCATTATAGATATTAATGTAACTCCTATGTTTTTCATTGAGGGTAATTCCTCGCCCCCACCAGAATTCTTACAAGAACGTTACCAAATCGAGATCTAGAATTGTGCTGTAGAGCGTTGTTCGAGCTTCTGAGAAGACTTTCCTTTATTGCTTTACTGGACCTAGCGTAAACAGTCATGTGTCTTCTTCAGTCTTTAAAGTGATGCATTATCTGTCAGGTCATTCATTAACTCTTCTCTCACATAATGAGAAAATTGTCGCTAATACTTTTTATTTCCGCAGTATATTTTTCTCGAGTTAGATTTAACTTTTTTTTGTGTTACGTTTCTTTGTATATCAAAATTGCTGAAAATTACAGTTCTTGTTAATATGAACTTGTTATTGTTTTAGAAGAAGGAATGAGCAGTTAAACTACCAGGTGCAGAAGATATTAAAATTTTAATTAAGTGATAGGAAAGACAGGTGAACAAAGTACTGTTGTAAAAACTCTTTTGTTTTATAATTGGATAATATGCTGATAATTTTTGGCATATGATTTGCGATGATAATTTAATCATATTCCATCCTAATTGTATAGAATTAATCTGTCGAGCAGAAAATGACAACTTTGAAGAAGAGCATTATTAGCTGGACTAAATTAAACGCATTAACATAAGTCCGCCTCCTCGCGAACCCTTATTACGCCGGCAATTAGGCAGAATAATCGCGTCTGCCGATATCCATTGCCGGCAACCCACTTCAAATGTTGCCGAGCCTCTGCAGAAATACAAACAGAAACCGTCCTTCGATTTGTCTTGGTTTGTTGACACATCCAGCGGCAAACGAAGCCTCTCTGCCATTGCGACATTTCTCGCAAGGACCCCCAAATCGCCAGGCGGTGGAACTGTGCGCATTCCATTACTCGGAGAAATGGATGCCGGCTATGCCACGGAATATACATCCTTTCGGAAATGTTGGGAGAAAGGGCGGAAATGTGAAAGGAAGAGAGAAAGTATATCTATCAAGCCATTATCTTGCACGCACTCTTAAAAATAATTGGCAAGAATAAAACTAAAAGTATTTTATTAAATATTTTTTTATGCTAATTGATTGAGTTATGGTTACTAAAACTGGTGTCACAACATCTAGATTATTGCATTTTTTAGGTAAATCGCTCGACGCTGTGATTACTATATTTGACAGAGCGGATTTGATTACCCATGAACATGCAGAACAAACGTGCATACGGACCTGCATGTCACATAAAAAGTGTAACGATACTTTTTGTGAAATTCTGTAAAAACTGAGTAAATGAAATGAAATTTTTTTTTCAAATCTTGAAAAACGAGCAATTTTCGAGCGAATTTAATGAAGCCAGCAAGCTTAAATTCATCTCTTACAGAGAAGAGAGAGAGAGAGAGAGAGAGAGAGAGAGAGAGAGAGAGAGAGAGAGAGTTGGAGAAAGGCTCCAAAGAAATTTGATCCTATTAAGGGTATTCATTAGTGAAAGTTTATGGGAGCTCTCATGATTTTAAGTGGAATCTCGGGACTTGACTTTGTCTAACAACGGGGAAGTTTCCGTAAGGCATCTTACAAGACAAAAGAAACTGGATCCAATGTAACTGAAACCATAGAATGCGATTGTGCTCACGTCTCTGTGTGTGTGTGTTGTGCTACCCTTGTTTACCCTTGTGTATTGTAGTCCTGTACAATCTTTAAAATGCCTGGGTGAAAAGGTTAGCTTTGATCCACCAGTTCTCTTTCTTTATATATATATATATATATATATATATATATATATATATATATATATATATATATATATATATATATATATATTTATATATATATATATATATATATATATATATATATATATATATATATATATATATATATATATATATATATATAGTTCATTAATCGTGCATGACCCTCCTGTGCAGAGAACTTCCGTAGCTTAGGCTTTTTCTTGCACCTACACTAAAAGAATTATCAGTAGTGAGTCTAGCAAAAACAGATATTGGGAGAACACTGTGAACAATAAGTTATGACAACAATGACCATAATAAATGGCAATGCTTCAGAGTTGTTTAAAAGTGCATGTCGAAAATACGTATTTTAATGAAAATCTCATAATCGTTATAGGCTAGTTATTAAGTGTACTTACTTGTATTTGTGAGAACACACAAAGTTCCTTATTTCTTCCGTTCATTCATTTTCGTGTTCTGTCTAAAATATTTGCATATTTTTGTGTGGTTGGAAGAATTGTCGGAACTAAAGTTTTGTTGTTACCCTCTTAGTCTGTGACTCTGCATTGTTATAAGAGTATTTTTATTCTGAGGTAAGTAACTAGAAGCAAGAGAAAATAGATTGTTTTACTTTTCTTGCAGATCCGAGGCATTCAACAATACCCGACCGTGCAATTGAATATTCATAACGCATTGACAAGGAGTAAGAACATAAAACGTAAAAAAAAAAAGCGATGGATTGTACCATAAAGCATACACAAATAGTAGCATGAATAATGTATATCCATGAATACCGTGAATACAACCTTCAGAAGTTCAGTGGCAGAATACGGTAATCTGTCCTCTTCTAAGTTTCATTCATTTAACCAGTCTTTGTAAGCGGCACGTTTGACATAACTGAAGAAGCAAAGTATCAGCTTCCATTTGTCCAAAGCCTGTATCGGTCCAACATGCCCGTCCCGCTCTCTTAAGCATGAAAAACATTCCTGGACTCTTTCAGGGAACGTATCCCTTTAGTCTCGCCACCTCGATCATATCCATGGCCTGAGTCATCTTTTACAAATTGGAACCCGCTGTATCAAATAGCTTCAAAGCGTGTGGGGAGATTTATCTTTCGTCTATCACACACCTGTTGATTCATAAGATAATGAAGCATTCGCAAACCAGCTTAATACTGCCCTTAGTTTCGGTGTGGTAATTAGGACACTTTATAAGTTTCAGTGTGATCATTGGGACATTTGATATGTTACAGTGTGACAATGAGGACAATCAATAAGTTTCAGTGTGATCATTGGGACACATGATAAGTTTCATTGTGATAATGAGGAAACTTAAAAGTTTCAGTGTGATAATTGGGACACTTGCTAAGTTGTAATGATTAGGACACTTGCTTCAGTGTGATAATTGGGACACTTGATGAGTTTCAGTGTGATAACTGGGACACTTGCTAAGTTGTGATAATTAGGACACTTGCTAAGTTTCAGTGTGATAATTGGGACACTTGATAAGTTTCAGTGTGATAATTTGGGACACTTGATAAGTTTCAGTGTGATAACTGGGACACTTGATAAGTTTCAGTGTGATAATTAGGACACTTGCTACCTTTTAACTTCGAAAATAAGCCCTCCCATTTATTAGTAGTCTTGAATTTCTCGCAGAAATCCTACTGACTTTTTTTATTTATTTATTTTTTATTTACTCACAAGTCAGCATTCTTCCAATTGTTTATTAATTTATTCTTTAAAAAGTTCCAATACGTTTTCTTCTCTGTATTTAACATGTAACTGTGTCAGGCATATCTCGTTATTCATGTCGACATCCCAACAATACCGTAAATAAAAAAAAAAAAACTTACCTTACACGTATTTTATTAAAGATTCTAACTCCCATTTCATCAAGTTTCCTCTACATCATAAAATTCTTCGCGCGAATGCCATCAAGTCGCTGACGGGCAAAGAAAGCCAAAGAATGCGACTCTTTCGAGAGAGTTGTCGCGACCCAAGTTTTTTCGGGGAATTAATGAATATTCCTTTCAGTTATTGCTTGAATAAGACGACAAAGATATATTTATCTCTCTATATTTTTACGTTCCCTCTTTTTCCCCTTCCGTCAACGTGTACTGGTTCCCCGCCGACAAGGGCCACACTCTCCCTCTTCCCTCCCCCCCTCCCTTCTTGTTCCTCATTTTCAGATTCCTTCCTTCAGGCCATTTGTTCCGCTTGCACCTCTCTCTCTCTCTCTCTCTCTCTCTCTCTCTCTCTCTCTCTCTCTCTCTCTCTCTCTCTCTCTCTCTCATGTGCATGGTTATTATTTTCCTCACGCTTTGTACTTTTATTTTTATGTATCGCCAGTTTTATTTTACCTTACCTCTCTCTCTCTCTCTCTCTCTCTCTCTCTCTCTCTCTCTCTCTCTCTCTCTCATGTATATTATTTTCCACACATTTTTTACCTTTTTATATTATGTATCGCCAGTTTTATTTCTCTCTCTCTCTCTCTCTCTCTCTCTCTCTCTCTCTCTCTCTCTCTCTCTCTCTCTCTCTCTCTCTCTCTCACGTGTTTATTATTTTCCACACATCTCTGACCTTTTATGGTTTTATGGCTCGCCAGTTTTATTTCATCTCTCTCTCTCTCTCTCTCTCTCTCTCTCTCTCTCTCTCTCTCTCTCTCTCTCTCTCTCTCTCTCTCTCCTATTGTTTTCACCATCTCGCATATTCCCCTTAGATCAGGGCAGACCCTTCAGACGACCCTTCTTTGCTTATGAAAAAAAAAAAAAGTTCTTTTCTTCCTCATGTTGATGACACTCACCAGTTGAAGCCTTCCAAAAGTCGCCTTTTACGGAAGGCTTCCGGGAATATTGATTCCCCTCGACAACTTTCCTTTCCTCTCGTCAATTTGTCTACATTAACGTCGAGACTTCGATGGTATTTTGTTGACAATGATTATTCTTTTCATTTGCATGTCAAGATAGGGGTTAAAGGGAAGTGAGAGAGAGAGAGATTATGTTTCTGTCATTTCATAATTATCATCGTCTCTTCGCTTTCGTTAATTTGCTCATAACTGTAATTATTGTACAAAGGACCGGAAGGAGGAGAGAGAGAGAGAGAGAGAGAGAGAGAGAGAGAGAAGAGAGAGAGAGAGAGAGAGAGAGAGAGAGAGAGAGAGAGAGAGAGAAAGAGAGAGAGAGGGAGTATACTGGCGCTCATCACTCTTCTTCTTGGTAACAATAAAAACAATGACAGTGTTCTTAAAATCCCATATAAACACGAACGAAATTCCATCATTATTAAACTCAAACATTCCTCTCTGATTTCCGCATCCCGTAACAAGAGTGACCCCAGCGAGAGATGAATATTTCTTCTTCCTTTTCCTCCTCCTCCTCTAAAGCTTTCTGCTTCGGCGGCTTTCGTCATTTATCCTGCGACTAAGGACTTTCACCCGTGAGGGTCTCGACGACTTGACTTCGTGATTTAGGTGACCGGCTTAATGACACGCGAATGACTTCGATAATGATTCCCCGTAACTGGAGACCTTGGACGAACTGATGCAGGAGGAAGAGGAGTTCGCCCACGGATAAGTATTGCGGTTTCGTGAAGAAGAGAGAGAGAGAGAGTTATACTAACTTCTCTCTCTCTCTCTCTCTCTCTCTCTCTCTCTCTCTCTCTCTCTCTCTCTCTCTCTCTCCAGCGGTTGAGTTTGTTTTTCTTTTCGGTTGTTAGATCTGGTTGTGTGTGTTTGTGTGTGTGTTTAAAGGCACCGAATGTGTATGTTTCACCGTTAATCAGTAAAAACATTCAGATAATATTCACCGTTAATCAGTAAAAACATTTTCAGATAATAAAAAGTAAAATAACAGAAAGTATAATAATACGTTTGCAAGCGTACAATGCAAGTACTTAGGTAAAGGCGTAGGCTGTTTTCCAAAACATGTACCTCCGTATTCCCAACATATACTGTTAGATGTATTATATGCCAAATATGTAGCTTCCAGAGGAAATGAAGTTAGAGACTTCTCTTGCCATCAGCAGGTCTCGGACGTAAACTGAGTCGCTGGCATCACTCTTGATCTTTAAACTTTGTTGAGGTTTCTGTCTGAACTGTAGGAGGTTTATTACCATTTCACGATGTTTAAACTCATTTTCCTAACACTAGAAATCTGCTGCTTATTATTATTATTATTATTATGTACATACATTACACACATATGTACACACACACACACACACACACACACACACACACACACACACACACATATATATATATATATATATATATATATATATATATATATATATATATATATATATATATATATATATATATATATATATATATATATATATATATGCATGCCTTCAACTCAAGAGAGGAACAATCTAAGCGTTACCTTCTCTCTGTCAATAATTATTTTGGGATGAGGCCGCTAGTCTTATGTCCTTATGCCTCTATCTAGCTTGGATGCGACCCATCTCAGTCTGCTAACGTTTAAATCAACATAAAGATTGCAATTGTTCTCAACGCGGCCTAGCAAAATTGTTCAGCCTCATTGGAATAATCACTAGACCAAACCGTAATATTTTTGTTCTTTTTGCTTGTTCACATTTTTTAAATATTGTTTTCGTTTAATCGCATTTGGAGTCTGCATGAAAGGAAATTAATAATCCTAAGTCATGCAGTGTTTACAGAGTGGGTATAATCGTTTTGAATACGGGATTAAATTGCCATTATTTACCCCTTCAAAGTACAAAACAAAATTGTGGCCAACCTGAGCAGAGTATGGAATCGAATGCCAGAAATTCAAAGTCTCTGCTGGTCTCATACCTTGCCTCTATTCCACGAGTCTCTGAACATTTAGTTGTATCTTTAGTTCCCTCCGGCTTCAGTTTTTCACAATACTTCAAAACATATCTAATGCTGCCGACAATCTAGACAATATATTGCCTGTAAGTCCCTCTCGCTGTACGTACTGAGGATTTAGTATTTTTGCCACACGTATCTTCAGTGGAATATTGTTAGCTTGTCTGGATGTCAGCAACACCCCCCCCCCACCCCTAGGGATTCTCTGTTTTAAACAAAATTGCAGCAAAAGAGACTTTTTGTTTTGTTTTTTCCTAAAAAAGTTGTATATAACCTGTTTGACTATTTTCCATAATTCCTGTTTAATTACGTATCCTCCATGATCACTTTCTCCGTAATTATCGGTGTTCCTCGTTTGGCAGAGTGTATCCATTCCTTAATGGGTTTTGTTTCTACGCTGTCATAGTGCCAAGTTCCACGTGAATTTCCCTCCCTTTATTATAAAAGATTGATATGTTACGGATGCTAATGTCGTATAATGTAAGAGATATTGGGATGCTGCATAAAAGCGCCGTGTATCATTGCTATGATTTTCAGAGCTGATTACGTGATTCGTATATGTAATGTGTGTATTTCTGTATTTGCTGATTGATTTATCTATTATAACATTTTTTTCATGTGAAATTTGATTCGTTTGTTTATCACGGCATCTTAGTGCTGGTTTTATGTGAATGGGTGGGCACTATGAGCAACAACAAAATCATTTTATTTTGTAGGCGAATGCCATATTTTGAATAATTAAGATGTTTTTAATTTTAATGTAAATGAGGGGAGCAATATCCCATTAGGAGCGCGATGGTTTGTTGGTTGTTCAGATTCCATTTGCCATTTCGTATGCGACTAATAAAAAAATACTTTTGAAAGGAACGGATATCTTTAGTTTCAGTTTTATTTATACCAAAGTGGACATTTAAAGTTCAGATTAGCATCATACTGCGCTTTTGGGAATATAACCGATTACAAGTTTACCAGATAACTATTAATTTTCTTTTATTAAGTGTCTGTACCACGTAGGACTTGAACTTATTAAAAGTAACGGGGATTCTTTAAGCCATCAATCTGTATTCATCTTTGAGTGAAATTTTTCCTCAAAGTATATTTTTACCCATATCTGGCATATATGAATTTGGATTCGTCACTCAACACACTTTTTGTATCCTTAGATTTGGATTTTTTCTTTTCTCTTCGAGGTGTTTCAGTTTTAATGGACTCCACATGAGTATGCCCTACACGTTTAATCACAGCAGGAAAAGAACACGCCGGTAGCACAGACTTTCTATGGTTCTAGGAAAAAAAATGAATTGCTAAGTCCATTTTTTTTTGTCAGAAAATGAAGTTTTCTCAGAATGTAGGATCTCATTAAAACTTCTTGGTGGATATCTGGAAAAATGAAGGTAACTTTTAAAGTCATTTAAGGGCTAGCAACGAGAAATTAAGATCTTGTGTACTGGTATGATGACGGGAAATGAAATTGTTCCAGAGATGTTTGTGAAATTAGAGATGACCCAGGGAAACATTAGTTGACAAACTGCGCAAGCACAACACAAGAAATGTACGTTTTACTCTTAACTACCCTAACTGCTTTGGTAACTCTCTCTCTCTCTCTCTCTCTCTCTCTCTCTCTCTCTCTCTCTCTCTCTCTCTCTCTCTCTCTCTCTCTCTCTCTCTCATAGTGAAAAATATCCTTTGCTTAAATGTAGCATTATATCACGGTATTCCATTGCGAGGCCACTCCCTCAAAAAGTGAAATACAATTACAGAGCTTACTCGGTTATGCTTAATTGAGCGATGGAGCGAATTCCTGGGACCAAATTCGACTATCTGGGTTCCGTCTTTGCTTTTTGTACGCACTTTTGGAGGAATGAGATTCAATCAAGGACGCTGTGCTTGCGGAACGTAATTCAGAGTTGACAGGAACTTTTGGACTTTCGATTATAGAGAGCCAGCAATGCTTTATCCTCAGGGCTTACACTACAAGTTGTAACCCTAAGGTAAATTTACAACGAACTGTTAAGTCATGGATTGAACAGCAACAAATTATTAATGTTGAGCATGAAAATCATGATTGTTTCTCTGTGCGCAGAACTAGCAGATTATTCAGTTGTAATTAACAACGAGATATTTAATCTCAGGGTCTGAGCAGCGACAGATTTCCTGATTGTAAATGACAACTCAGTATTTGCTTTCAGATGCACCAGACTAACAATTGGCGTGTAAACTGGGTCATTGGGAGTCGAAAATATTTGACAAAATGCTCGGAAGCCTAAAGTCTCCCTCGAATGTAATGTCAATTATCCTTTAATTTAGTCATTAAAAAAATATCTTTCACCATTTTTCGTCTTCTCAAAACGTGTATTTAAAAAATCATTGTAGTTATTCCCTTATCAAAAAATTATTGTAGTTAGTCCCTTGTTTTTTAATCATTGTAGTTATTCCCTTTTTAAAAAATCATTATATCTATTCCCTTGCTTTTAAAAAATCATTATTTCCTGAATTTGGATAAATCACTGTAGTTATTTCTTTGTTTTAAAAAATCAATATAGTTATTCCCTTTCTTAAAAGAACATTGTTGCTATTCCCTTTTTTTTTTTATAATCATTGCAGTTATTCCCTTGTTTTTAAAAATCATTGCAGTTATTCCCTTGTTTTTTTTAATCATTGTAGTTATTACCCTGTTTTAAAAAATCTATTTATTCCCTTGTTTTTAAAAAAATCATTGTAGTTATTCCCTTGTTTAAAAAAATTTGTAGTCCCTTGTTTTTAAAAAATCATTGCAGTTATTCCCTGGTTTTTGAACGAATCAGTTTCCCATGTTTAAAAAAATCATTGTAGTTATTCCCTTGTTTTGAAAAAAGTAAGTTAGTAATTCTCGTGGTTAGATAAATACATTGTTGATATTCCCTTGTTTTTTTAAAGATAATTTTAGTTATTCCCTAAAAATATCTTTTTTTAAACAAGGGAATAACTAAAATTATCTTTAAAAAAATAACAACAATGTATTTATTTAACCACGAGAATAACTAATTTGTTTTTTCAAAACAAGGGAATAACTACAATTGTTTTTTTAAAACATGGGAAACAGCGATTCGCTCAAAAACCAGGGAATAACTACAACGATTTTTTTTAAACAAGGGAATAAGTAGTCATTTTTTAAAACAAGGCAATAACTAAAATTATTTAAAACAAGGGAATAACTACAATGATTTAAAAAAACAAGGGAATAACTACAATGATTTTTGTTTTTAAAACAATGGAGTAACTAAAATTATTTTTTTCGAAACAAGAGAATACAACAATGTATTTGAAAAAAAATCATTGTAGTTATTCCCTTGTTTATAAACAAAATCGTTGTAGTTATTCCCAAAAGCACCCAGCCATATCTTGCAACGACGTAACGAGCATCCGGGTGAAGACCAGATTCAATTCACGGATATAGCTGGCAGTGGGTTTCCTGCAATATGCTAAACGAGGCATAGGGAGATAGTTTTGGAATCCTCCTGGAACGCATAATGAATTCATGAGCTCTAATTCAAAATGATAAATATTTGACGTGTTTGTTTATTGCTACTCTCTCTCTCTCTCTCTCTCTCTCTCTCTCTCTCTCATTAAATCTGGTTTTACTCTCATTTTTCTCCCATTATTACCTCTTTTCTCCCATTATTACTCTCTCATTAAGTCTGGTTTTGCTCTCATTTTTCTCCCATTATTACTCTCTCTCTCTCTCTCTCTCTCTCTCTCTCTCTCTCTCTCTCTCTCTCTCTCTCTCTCTCTCTCATTAAATCTGATTTTGCTCTCATTTTTCTCCCATTGTTACCTACTCTCTCTCTCTCTCTCTCTCTCTCTCTCTCATTAAATCTGGTTTTGCTCTCATTTTCTCCCAATATTACCTCTCTCTCTCTCCCATTATTACCTCTCTCTCTCTATCTCTCTCTCTCTCTCTCTCTCTCTCTCTCTCTCTCTCTCTCTCAGTAAATCTGTTTTTGCTCTCATTTTTCTCCCATTATTACCTCTCTCTCTCTCTCTCTCTCTCTCTCTCTCTCTCTCTCTCTCTCTCATTAAGTCTGGTTTTGCTTTTTCTCCCATTATTACCTCTCTTTTCTCTCTCTCCTCATTATCTCTCTCTCTCTCTCTCTCTCTCTCTCTCATTAAATCTGATTTTGCTCTCATTTTTCTCCCATTGTTACTCTCTCTCTCTCTCTCTCTCTCTCTCTCTCTCTCATTAAATCTAGTTTTGCTCTCATTTTTCTCCCATTATTACCTCTCTCTCTCTCTCTCTCTCTCTCTCTCTCTCTCTCTCTCTCTCTCTCTCATTAAATCTGGTTTTGCTCTCATTTTTCTCCCATTATTACCTCTCTCTCTCTCTCTCTCTCTCTCTCTCTCTTAAATCTGTTTTTGCTCTCATTTTTCTCCCATTATTACCTCTCTCTCTCTCTCTCTCTCTCTCTCTCTCTCTCTCTCTCTCTCTCTCTCTCTCTCTCTCTCTCTCTCTCAGTCAATCTATTTTGTGCTCATTTTTCTCCCAGACTCTTTGCACTTCTTCTGTACTGACACATTTCACTTACCAAGGTATAAAAGAATTCGCTTAAAAGTTCAGCTGAGAGAAAATGCAAAATCGCTTCGCAATAATGAAACTTCTGAAGTTCTTTTTCACTCACTTCGTCAGAACAACAATAACGACAACATATCTTTGACATTTACCACTCTGACTGCTGATTAATTTCTGCATGTCGGATCAACGAGATTGCTTAAAGGAGAACGGCGTAAGAGGCAACAACGAATGATATCTGGGATGGAGAGAGAGAGAGAGAGAGAGAGAGAGAGAGAGAGAGAGAGAGAGAGAGAGAGAAGGAGTCGAGGATGGGGGAGAGACAGAAAAGAGGAGAGAGAGAGAGAGGAGAGAGAGAGAGAGTCTAGGATGGGGGAGAGAGACAGAAAAGAGGAGGGAGAGAGAGAGAGAGAGAGAGAAGGAGTCTAGGATGGGGAGAGACAGAAAAGAGGAAGAGAGAGAGAGAGAGAGAGAGAGAGAGAGAGAGAGAGAGAGAGAGAGAGAGAGAGAGATCTATTGTAGCTTATCAGATAATGCTTTCAGAAGGGGCGTTGCAGAGGTTGGAATGAGAGATGTTTGTGAATAGAAGATGGACGAGCGGTTTCGCAGTCCTTTACAGGGGTATAAAAGTTGAGAATACAAGGTATATTTAATTCATTCCCTTTTAGGTAGATAACAATACCGCTATCGAATCTGATAACATTTTAATGGAGAGGCTGTAAGATTACATATATATATATATATATATATATATATATATATATATATATATATATATATATATATATATATATATATATATATATATATATATATATATATATATATATATATGTGTGTATGTGTGTGTGTATGTATATATATAATATATATGTGTGTGTGTGTGTGTGTGGAGTCACAAAGTAGAAGCAATTAATCGGAGACAACGTGTTTTGAGAAAATGACTTTTTTTAAAAAAGAAGGTGAAATTGAGGGCAGATGAATGTAGGAAGAAAGAGAACTTTTAGAATGTGTATCGTTTATTTTTATTTTTTATTTTTTTGTAAAGTTCGAAAGAAAGACTGCCATAAAATTGATGAACGACGTCATTCAAAGGTTAAAGTTATGCAAATTGAACTTTGGCCGTTATTGGTAAAAAGTTAGTCAATAAAGAAAGTTGGACTTCAGAATAAAAATTAAATGAAATCATAGTGAGTTAAAGTTCACTTCATCGGCTGTGTTCCAGTATTCCACACATGGAGGATAAAGTATATAAGATAGTTTATTGGACTATGGAAATAAAATTTCCAAAATCGCCAGAGTGCGTTCATTAGACAAGTCGGAGCGCGAACAAAAAACCGTTGTGTAATGCAGGCCCTTGACTTCCTTTCATCCTATTGCCGTCCCTCCTTTCATTTCCTTTTCCGGAGTGAGGCGTAAGGAGGAGGAGGCGTTATGTATAAGGTGAGCATCGTACCGAAGAGGCCATCATTAGACACAGGAGTTGGCGGTGTGTCAACAACGGCCGTGCTACTCCGCCGCCTCATTATCACATAGACGACGTCGGCGTTGTTTGCTGTTGTTGCGCAAAATTCCTCTGCTTGAAGCGTTATTGCTTTCCATTTCGAGATTCCCCCTCTTGCGGGGTACCACTTACTTGGGGATAACAATTACATACAGAGAAAGCCTCGCTACTGAAGGTTTTATGCTATGGGCCTTCGGCCTCAGTAGCACTTCTCTCGCCCCTCTGCTCTTCAGCTGTTTCATCTTCTCTTCTCATTAGCTGTCTGACTTCGTCAACGTAGTCCCTCTTTGTTTTCTCGTGTCATTCCAAATATCCTTCGGACTAGCACTAGGAGAATGTAGAGTGTGAATTCACTGGTCTCGTTTAATTAATTTGTATAATTAACTCAAAATTCCCTGCGTTATTTCGGGAAGACAAGACATGGGTACAAAACTACTTGTTGGTTTTCCTCCCCTAAGGCAGCGAATGCAGATTTCATTAACAGAAGTCAATTGGTGTTTCGAAGTATTAACCTTAGCGGAATTGTGTCCCACTTCGTACCTCCAAACATTGTGCTCCTTGTACCTTTATCCCAAATTCTGCTGTGGAACTCATGCTGCATGTGAGACCTTTGTTCTGTGAGATCCATTAGTACTGGAGAAAACAGGCACCTGTCAGTATTGACGTCAAATATGAAAATAGAGATTTAAGACTGTGGGACGTATAAATGTTTTTCATTCAATGAGAATCTATGATTGTATCATGTAAAAAATTAGTGTTAACATTGAAAAAAAAAGAATCCATGTTCAATCAGAATGTATGATTGTATCTCGGAAAAAAATAAGTGTTAACATTAAGAAAGAAAATATAAAATTAATCACTCCATTGACGTTACGTTTTTGTTGTCTAGAAGTAGAAAACCCAACGTTTTTGTTTTCTAGAAACAAAAAACCCAAAGTCGTTCTTGTTTCCAATTTCAAATGTTAACATTGGCATCACGGCCGACATAGACTCTAATGAAGCCTGTTCATCAGCCCGAAAATGTTTAACCTAGATTTTTCCCCTGATAATTGGCCTTTCACATCAAATTTATCGCGTTTTTTTATCTAATGGTAAAAAGGTAAGTTTTTTTGGGCAGGAATAAAGTGTATTACGAATACTGATTTGCTGTAGTTTTCGAGTTTCATCCTGGAACGTGATTGCAGAGTTCTA
>NC_089754.1:39547270-39549770 GCF_040412425.1 Macrobrachium rosenbergii | reverse complement strand
CGCAGGCGTCCCCATTTGCATTTGATTAATGCTTTAACTTTACGAATGAATCACAGTCTTTTTACTCGAAGGCTTGCAAAAAGAGAAAAACGAAAGTAATTAACGTGATTGCAAAGATTTTGATAAATTCTGATAAGTGTTACACTCATAAGAAATCTTTCTACTCACACACACACACACACACGCGCGCGCACACACACACACACACACACACACACACACATACACACACACACACATATATATATATATATATATATATATATATATATATATATATATATATATATATAGTTTTTTATCTTTTACAGTTCTCCACACATCTCCATTCTCCCTTATCATAATTCTCATCCAAGCAAGTTTAGGCCTTACAATTCTTCAGGTGCCCACAGGAGCCCAGCTGACATTATCACGTACTATTCTCCCAAGAGCTGTGCAAGGGACATGTCCAAACCATTTCCATTTCCCATTCATCATTATCTCATCTGCATCAAGAACCTCCGTAATTTCCCCTATTGCATTATTTCTAAATCTGTCCTGCCATCAGGCTACAGGTATTCTTCTTGAAGCTCTGTTTTCAGATAAACAAAACCTCTTAGATAGAGTTCCGTTGTCCTACCATGACTTTTCCATTGAGCAGTAAAGATGGTACTTTAGTCTAATCATACTTTCGTCCGCAGTTTTGATGTTTGATTTTCAAATCTTATTCAGCCTGTTGTTGAGATGAATGTTTTGAAATATACTTAGCTTAAGAGGAACTGATACGCTGAGAGATATGTAGATATACTATGAACAGTTGGTGAATAGAATGTATAATTCAGAAGTGCTTGGAGAGAGGAGACAAAGACCTAGCTAGTTGTATTCGAAAGGAAGGACCGTAATATCCAGGAAGAACGAGCGCGTGCAAGATAGCAGTGAATGATAATATGTATAGGGGGCTTCTACACGTACTGGGCGAGGCTTCTTTGTTAGCGTGTGAACTGGCTAATAGAGTAGAATTTTTCTTCAAGGGGATGCGTCCACAATTGACTAATTAAGTTTTTGAATGTGTCTGTGAAAGTGGCTTTGGTTTTTCTTTGAGCCACCTGCTATGTGTATGTATGTATGTGTGTATATATATTTATTTATAAATATATTTATAACTACATACACACACACACACACACACACACACATATATATATATATATATATATATATATATATATATATATATATATATATATATATATATATATATATATATATATATATGTATATGTCTATAACAGCCGAATATACTTCCAGGTTACCTTCAAGAGGCCCGATGACGGCTTCTCGAGAGATCCCTGGGCAGCCGACACTGGAGGCAGCCACCATTACAGAGGCGAAGAAGAGGAGCAGGACTACGACTACTCAGAGGGCGACCTCTACCCTTACGACGACTGGTCAAAAATGACAATGCAGGATTCCCCAACGGCAGGAGCCACCAGATACCAAAGCGGAGCGGTTAGCAGGGGTAGGAACCCTCGTGGTTCCGATACCCCTACCTCTTCAGAGGGCATCATTCGCGTGGCCTTTAAGCAGATGGCAGTCAAAGCCAAGTACCAAGTCAGGGGCAACGCCGAAGGGTATTTCACCTTCAGGGAGTCTGGTGATCTCACCCTCACTTCCCCGACAGTATTCCTGACGACGAGGCTGAACGTGACTCTTCCTGGCTTTGGATATCACCCACATCAGACGGCCATCCCGAGGTCAGTTGTACATTCACTTAGTTTGTTCCGTTTCTCATGCAGTAAATACTGAAATTCGAGCAAGCTGGGATCAAGATGTCTTGAGTAAACAATCCAAAATCAACACGAAACAGAACACCCGGGCATGCAAAGTTGAATAAATAAACAACAGTTATGCTTATATTTTGAATGGTATTCCACGCGAGATCTCAAACAAATAACAGATGTGCAAATATTCTTTTCGTAACGAAACTATAATTTAGTGACCCTTTAAAACGAATCTGAATCATCTTATGTTTCATATGTGGTCTGATGTTCCTCCCATATAACCCTTGAACCATCGATTTCAGCGTCCATATGTATACGTAACATTACATATTAAACTTCTGCTTGTTCCCTGTTCTTTGTTTAATCAGCATGTCGAAATTCTTAAATTATGCGCCTGTTACTCTTGTATTTTCTATCTAAATTATTCATTTGAAGGTAATAAGTAATCTGTGATATTTACACTCGTGATGCAGACCCTCTGTTATAATTGATACACCGCGCGGTGATTACATCCACTATGTTGATTGAAAGAGACGGGGGGGAGGGGGGGATTGTCCGGAAGAGAGTGTAATTCGAAGGATGGAGGAATTCTGAGCCTTGTATATTCCGAAGGTAATATCACTCCATCTCTTCGCCGGCTTTCTGAGCGCATCATTCAAGCTGTGTAACAGATTGGGTTGTCACTCAAGTGTTATTTGGACTTGAGGAATAGACAGAGGCAGGTAGGAAGGGAGAGAGGG
>NC_089754.1:39402270-39542270 GCF_040412425.1 Macrobrachium rosenbergii | reverse complement strand
GGGCCTCTCCAGGCCCGCTTCCCCAGCCTGGCAGGATACCTGCCTTCTTCCTAGGAAGCAGCCTTTGGGAGGACCCTTCCTTCAAGGCTGCCCTCAAGAGACTAGCGAGCCTTTGGGGCTTTTGGGCCTTATCCTTGGAGTTCTTGGTCCCTTCCAGGCCCGCTTCCCAGCCTGGCAGGATACCTGGTCCTCCGAGGAAGCACCTGCCTTCCCTCCTGCCCTCAAGAGACTAGCAGCCTTTGGGGCTTGTGGGCCTTATCCTTGAGTTCTTGGTCCCTTCCAGGCCCGCTTCCCAGCCTGGCAGGATACCTGCCTTCTTCCTAGGAAGCAGCCTTTGGGGAGGACCCTTCCCTTCAAGGCTGCCCTCAAGAGACTGGCGAGCCTTTGGGGCTTTTGGGCCTCATCCTGAGTTCTTGGTCCCTTCCAGGCCCGCTTCCCCAGCCTGGGAGGATACCTGCCCTCCTCCGAGGAAGCAGCCTTTTTGGGGGGGACCCTTCCCTTCAAGGCTGCCCTCAAGAGACTAGCGAGCCTTTGGGGCTTTTGGGCCTTATCCTTGGAGTTCTTGGTCCCTTTCCAGGCCCGCTTCCCCAGCCTGGCAGGATACCTGCCTTCTTCCTAGGGAAGCAGCCTTTGGGGAGGACCCCTTCAAGGCTTCCCTCAAGAGACTAGCGAGCCTTTGGGGCTTTTGGGCCTTATCCTTGGAGTTCTTGGTCCCTTTCCAGGCCCGCTTCCCAGCCTGGCAGGATACCTGCCCTCCTCCGAGGAAGCAGCCTTTGGGGGACCCTTCCCTTCAAGGCTGCCCTCAAGAGACTGGCCTTTGGGGCTTTTGGGCCTTATCCTTGGGTTCTTGGTCCCTTTCCAGGCCCGCTTCCCCAGCCTGGCAGGATACCTGCCCTCCTCCGAGGAAGCAGCCTTTTGGGGGACCCTTCCTTCAAGGCTGCCTCAAGAGACTAGCCCTTTGGGGCTTTTGGGCCATCCTTGGTTCTTGGTCCCTTTCCAGGCCCGCTTCCCCAGCCTGGCAGGATACCTGCCTTCTTCCTAGGAAGCAGCCTTTGGGGAGGACCCTTCCTTCAAGGCTGCCCTCAAGAGACTAGCGAGCCTTTGGGGCTTTTGGGCCTTATCCTTGAGTTCTTGGTCCCTTCAGGCCCGCTTCCCAGCCTGGCAGGATACCTGCCCTCCTCCGAGGAAGCAGCCTTTTTGGGGGACCTTCCTTCAAGGCTGCCTCAAGAGACTAGTTTTTGGGCCTTATCCTTGGTTCTTGGTCCCTTTCCAGGCCCGCTTCCCCAGCCTGGCAGGATACCTGCCCTCCTCCGAGGAAGCAGCCTTTTTGGGGGGGACCCTTCCCTTCAAGGCTGCCCTCAAGAGACTAGCGAGCCTTTGGGGCTTTTGGGCCTTATCCTTGGAGTTCTTGGTCCCTTTCCAGGCCCGCTTCCCCAGCCTGGCAGGATACCTGCCTTCTTCCTAGGAAGCAGCCTTTGGGGAGGACCCTTCCCTTCAAGGCTGCCCTCAAGAGACTAGCGAGCCTTTGGGGCTTTGGGCCTTATCCTTGGAGTTCTTGGTCCCTTTCCAGGCCCGCTTCCCCAGCCTGGCAGGATACCTGCCTCCTCCGAGGAAGCAGCCTTTTGGGGGGACCTTCAAGGCTGCCCTCAAGAGACTAGGAGCCTTTGGGGCTTTTGGGCCTTATCCTTGGAGTTCTTGGTCCCTTTCCAGGCCCGCTTCCCCAGCCTGGCAGGATACCTGCCTTCTTCCTAGGAAGCAGCCTTTGGGGAGGACCCTTCCCTTCAAGGCTGCCCTCAAGAGACTAGCGAGCCTTTGGGGCTTTTGGGCCTTATCCTTGGAGTTCTTGGTCCCTTTCCAGGCCCGCTTCCCCAGCCTGGCAGGATACCTGCCCTCCTCCGATGAAGCAGCCTTTTTGGGGGAACCCTTCCCTTCAAGGCTGCCCTCAAGAGACTAGCGAGCCTTTGGGGCTTGTGGGCCTTATCCTTGAGTTCTTGGTCCCTTTCAGGCCCGCTTCCCAGCCTGGCAGGATACATGCCTTCTTCCTAGGAAGCAGCCTTTGGGGAGGACCCTTCCTTCAAGGCTGCCCTCAAGAGACTAGCGAGCCTTTGGGGCTTTTGGGCCTTATCCTTGGAGTTCTTGGTCCTTTCCAGGCCCGCTTCCCCAGCCTGGCAGGATACCTGCCTCCTCCGAGGAAGCAGCCTTTTTGGGGGACCCTTCCTTCAAGGCTGCCCTCAAGAGACTAGCAGCCTTTGGGGCTTTGGGCCTTATCCTGGAGTTCTTGGTCCCTTCCCCGCTTGGCAGGATACCTGCCCTCTTCCTAGGAAGCAGCCTTTGGGAGGACCTTTGCCCTCAAGAGACTAGCGAGCCTTTGGGCTTTTGGGCCTTATCCTTGAGTTCTTGGTCCCTTTTTCCCCAGCCTGGCAGGATACCTGCCCTCCTCCGAGGAAGCAGCTTTCCTTCAAGGCTGCCCTCAAGACTGGCGAGCCTTTGGGGCTTTTGGCCGCCTTGAAGTTCTTGGTCCCATCCAGGCCCAGATTCTCTGAAGGCTTCTTTCCCAGCCTGGCAGGATACCTGCCTTCGTCCGAGAAAGCAGCTTCTGGGTCGGACCCTTCCCTTCAAGGCTGCCCTCACCATATCTTTGCTTACTCTTAGTCATCTTTTCAAATATGACACTTGCTCTCTCTGAAGGCTTCAAGACGATTTCAAGCATCTCGGTGCATGAGCGAATTGCATTTTTCTTGTCCGTCCAGGAGCCGGAGACTGAAGGATTCCAAAATGTCTTCAAGGAAAATCCTGAAGGTTTTAGATATATCTATAGATATATATATTATATATATTATCTATATATATATATATATATATATATATATATATATATATATATATATATATTCATATATATATATATATATATATATTTATATATATATATATATATATATATATATATATATATATATATATATATATATATATATAAAAGGATGCTGATCAAGAAACACTCTCGATGGAAACATCTGAGTCATCTGTCGAGTGAGACAAGTTCTCTCAAATGATCAGAAGATGGGAAAAAACGGCGCTGAATCCAGCACGATGAAGCTCCTGGCTGGCGATAAGATCGAAGTCACCCTCTGTCACAGGATCCTGGAGTAGTGAAGACGTCTTATAGATATAACTTGCTTGACCTTTAGAATTTATATGAAGTGTTTAATTAGCCTCATGTGGTAACTATGAACCACCTGCATTAGGGAAGGGGAGGGAGAAAGGGAAGGGGAAGAGAAGGGGGAGGGGGGAAGGAGAAAGGGGAGGGGAGGGACAAACACAGACACGCAGCCACACACACACACACACATACAGAGACAGACAGGCAGCCAAGGAAATTAATATAATAGATGTATATGTTTATGTGTACATACATATATTATACATTATATATATATATATATATATATATATATATATATATATATATATATATATACAGGGTATATATATATATATATATATATATTATATATATATATATATATATATATATATATATATATATATATATATTTATAATATATATACATTGTGTGTGTATAGATTTTCAAGGAAAGTAAATGTAAAATTCGTCAAAATTACTTCAAAATCTATCATAAAAAAATATACTTTACATTCTCACTCCATTGTAGGTTTACAGGTAACCTTTACTCGATCAAGACAGCAAACCAGCAAAAATACGAAGCCAGGGAGAATATTCTCAATAAACCTGGGAGTAGAACGTACATCTATGACATTTTATTTCAAGTTTGAAGATTAGCATTGTCTTAAATCATTTTTAGTGTGGAAAGGTTTTCACTTTATTCAAAAGATATTAAACTTAAGCAATTCTGTCATTCACGAACAAAACCAGGAACTGGGCAGCTCAAATTAGAATATGCCAGATCGTCTCAATACTTTTTACTTGTCTGCCTGTCCAAAAGAACCTCATTTTATTTATCATTACAGTAAACATTGTGAGATTTTTATATTTGTATGCGCTCCGTAAATCAATTTCTGGATAAACATTTCATGGTGTCTTTTAATTTCACAAGATAAATTATAATGACTACAACTATGCGGGTGTCACTGAATCGGAAAAACTTCAAAAACTTAAAATCTGATTCACCGATCAAGTAAAACCTGGATGGCACAACCTGTTAACGCTGCCTTAAGCCAGGACATTCGGTTTGAGCTTGGGTAGCAGAGCGTCTTTGTCACCTAGATTTCAGGGGTTGAAGTCATACATGGTACGTTCGCCCAAATTAGGCCGTAATAGGTACATGCTCCTCTCCTTATTTTACCGTTTTATAACCATTATTCCCTTAGGGAATTTAAGTCATCAGGAATTTAAATTACTTTTATTATCATTCTTCTGCACATTTCATCAAAAAGAATTGGACCTTTTCATTTCTCGAATATTTCACCTAACCTATCAGACACAGACAAGTGGAAAAATAGAAGAACACCAGTTCGGCTTTAAGTATGTATTGCAAATAAAATAATCATGCCGAAGGAATGAAGGGGAATGTGAAACGAAAGGCAAGGGAAACTCTCGTGAGTGAAAGATGCAATTTCCCCTGGATTTAGAGGATTTGGAAGGGGAAGGTCTTGGGATAACGTTCCTTCGTCAAATATTTTATGTCAGCTGTGCACTAGTAGATAGAGTATCCAATACAAATGTTCAAAAGATAAGATAACGTTACATGATATATAACTTACTTATTGCAGTCTACAGCGAATGCTCGTGTTCATTTTCTAGCCGGCTGCTCAAATGAGTAAAAGCCAGGTTTATCCAGCAACAAAAAGAATATCTTGCCTACAAGGCGCTTGACGAACAGCACCATGGAAAAACATCATATGACAGACTAGATTGATCACGAAGAGAGCTTGGATAGTAAAAAGAAGAAAAATATGCATGAATTTTGTAACGAGAAATCATGACGCATTTTTACTGGAATATTTCACGGTTGTGAAACATGTGTGGGGTGTGTGTCAAGAAAGTTATGTGGATATTGTAACGTAATGAAATGCCACCAAGTTATTCTACACGAACATAGATTTGTCTTCACACCAAGTAGAAATACTATGTGTGAATGGAATTGTAATATATTAAAGTTAAAATATATACTTTTAAGCACAGAGACTGATAAATAGATGTTAACGATAAATTCAGTAAAAAACGAACCTCCCAACGGTAGTCGTAGCAAGCACGGGGAAACCAAATTAGTTCTTTTTTAAATGTAGCAGCGGATGATGATAATCAAAAGCCTTGAATATGTCTGTATCGCGAAGTTAGGCTTTAGAAGACCATGTGAACAAAAGGCTTGGGTGATGAAAGTTATGAAATTTATATCAATGTCATGAGAAATTGCAGAAAAATGTTAAGTGAATAAACATAATTTTAAAAGCAAGCAAAATGAGGTGTGGCGAAGATAATTATCTAAGTTGAATTTAAGAGGTAAAACAAAATTATTAAATGCTAATTAAATTAATGAATTAAACCTGTGTTAATGCTAACAGTGGTAGTGTTATGCGTAGGTGCTGCTTATCCATTTCTCGTATTAATAATATCCAAGAACAAAAGTTGGAGGCAGTATATTATATAAATAGGCTTGAAACTAATATCGTTACTAAAATACCTAATTAGCTTTGTTATTCATTCATTCATTCCTTAGTTCCAGGGACACGTTCTGACTCATGCCGCGCATCAGCGGGCCCCCTCCAGCATTCCTGTTTATTAAACCTCTCTCAGTCCAGTAGTTTTGTTATCTGTAGCACTTATTACTTGTATATTATTAACTTTCAGTTAAAAATATTCGGTGTTGGTACAGTGAGACTGCTGTATTGTTCTGCTTGTTGTAGATTGCTGTCTAATATCTTTGCGGCCCCGTATTCTTCCAGTTCATGTGCTCTTAATAAGTATTAACTAGTTCCCCTTCAGAAGTCTGGCTGTCCTCTCGATCTCCATAGATGAAAGTCTTATCCATCTTAGTATCCTTCCGTCCAGTAACAGCATTGTACCGATCAGATGAGATTATTCATACTTCTCGTTATATAAAGACACATTTTTCACGTTATGTTTTGCTGACACTTCACAATGAAGAAGTAACATAGATATGAATATTAACAAAGTAGTGTACAGTAGTAATAAGAATCAAGGAACATCATACTTTGTATGGTACTTATTTGAATATTATTCAACACAGAAAGAATGCATATTGGCTATAGTTCCTCCTTTATTGATATCTTTGCCGGAGTAATTCAGATAAATATCCAAACATTCAAATCTTTATAAAAAAAATTCTTTTTGCTTATGTGTTCTGATTTTTCAACAGACATGGTCGAGTAAAGGTACTTTGGGCCCGCAGCAATGTCAGCATAGGCAGCACGTCATTACTTTTGCAGCCAGGAGCCTATCCTCCAGAATTTGTAAGACAACAAGTACAGTCTAAGGTGAGTTAAGCACAATCTGCTACATTTTTAGGTTCATGCATAGACCTAATGATGCAATTTTTTTCTCTGTTCACATTTAAGATGGGATCGTAAATCACTACTTATATTTTGTAGAACTGCTTTTCACAGTTAGTAATGTAAACTTGAGGAAAATTCCACTATATTTTTTTTGTGATGAGAACCATCGTTTACTAAAGGTAGATTGCACTGTGAAGTTAATGGAAACCTATGGAGAAGTGTTTCTCTACAACTGGGTATTATCATGTGCAGGCATTTTTAAAAGGTCCCAGTCTCTTTTAGCCTGACTCCCTCTGGTCCCCTTCTCTCCGAGGCTTTGATTTTCTAAGAAACATTACCATAAATTATAAGAGAACTACAAAATTACTGCAAATATCATAAATATGAGGGAACTACAAAATTACTGCAAAATGACTACAAAGGGAAAGCAACCAGCCTTATGAGAATTAAGAATGTTAACTCAATGGTCTGCTAAACTATTTGTGAATAAGAATAATAACAGGAGCAAAGCCAAAACAGGTAAGGTAGGACAGTGAAGAATTGAATTGGCTTATTCAGCGGTGCTAATACCTCGGTTTCTATATGGTTACAAAGGGAAGCAAGCATGTTTGGATAATCATAAGATTATTACTGTAGATTTCTAATGGTGCTTTATACTGTAAGTGAG
Source organism: Macrobrachium rosenbergii (assembly GCF_040412425.1). Lineage (NCBI taxonomy): Eukaryota > Metazoa > Arthropoda > Malacostraca > Decapoda > Palaemonidae > Macrobrachium > Macrobrachium rosenbergii. The sequence goes on along the minus strand of NC_089754.1, from coordinate 39,535,105 downwards.
AAAGCCTAGGTAAAGTTTAATAAGATATGAATAACTATTGATTAGTGTCCCAGAAAATTGTCGGCGACATCTTAAAAAACTAGGTGTTGCTTGTCATTGATGGTTCATATTTGGTCTTTCACAAAGTTCAAATTCATATCAGTGAACAATGTTTAGCTAAACATACAATAGAAAGGTGTTATTTTATTAAGAGTGATATCAGACACAGTCTTTATTAACTGTTGACCTTTATTTCATGCTCTTCTGTTGACTGCCTCCTCGTACACACAGCTGGAAGAACTGACAAGTGACTTGAGCCACGGCCACGGGGCAGTCCGCCTTCTTTTGAGACGCTGGGGAAGGCTGGTCAAAAGGCTCATCCACCGAACAGCACAAAGCCTCACAAAGTGAAAAATCTCTCTCTCCACCTTTTCAACTTTAGCCTTAAGTCACCCTGCAACTTCAGTGTTTCCGTAACAGAGGGGTACATGTACTGTTTATCATTTGACATTGGAGCAAGAAAATCAAAAGATATGATTTGAAGTAAGTTTAGAGTTCTTTATGTAGAGTAGATTTTGTTGGAAATTGCAATAGGGAATTGACGAGGAAATCATAATATGAAACTAGAATGATTTTTTGTAACTTTTAGAAAGGAAATCAACAGATGTCTGAATTGGAACTACTGTACAGGTGCCATAGAAAGGTTGTTTCAACAGACACTTTAAACTGCACATATCACTGTATATACTTCCTTGCATGGATCTATGTGATAAACAAATCTTATTGAAAATGTGGATGGTGTAACGTCGCGCTCATACAAACTTGGCTGTTTATAAATGGTTGCCAAAAGTCTAGCTAATCATATTTGTTAACAAAGTAAAAGTTTAGAATTTTTACATGGTAAAAATTTTGTGGGTAACTTTGTCTTGCTTTATAAAGCATCTAAATGTAGCTGATAGATACAGAAGTGTATGTATTTTTTCTTTTGGCTTTCTGTGTTTGGAAGATAATAGATAACATAATTTTTCAAAGTGCTGAAAATAAAGCAACGCAAAAAAAGGACATGTTCCAAGTGGATTGTTTCATGTGAATGACACAGAATAGCTGAAACCATCAGAGAAGACTGGATTGTCCTATTTGAGCATTTACTAAACTGAGCATATCATGTTCATTGTGGTGAAACCAAGATGTATGTTATTAGAAATGTATATTTATTTTTAGGTTCATAAGCCAAATTTACTATATACTTAAAAGTTACCAAACAATTTATGTAAAACACTGTATAGTGGTAACACTGTAAAAGAACATTTAAAACTGCAGTATAAGACATAAATGTCCATAATAAATTATTTTTCATGTTGTGAGAGATAGCCGTTAATTATTATAATTTTTGCGGATATCAAAATTTGATATAAAAATTTGATCTTTGTATCAAATCTGTGGCCTTCTTATGTTTTCACTTGAACCAAGGATAACAGCAATTACAATTTTATTTGATTTATATCATCATACTGCATTGAGTGTTACACTTGCTGAAAGAAAGTACAAAATCATCTGACAGTTACAAAACTAACGTCACATTGGTATAAAGAGACTACAGTACATACATTCAGTCTGTAACTTGTTATATTGTACAGTATATTCTAGCTGTCACATCAAATGTGAGAAAAATGAATTCTTCAATAAGCAACCCTGTTTTGTTGCATAGTCTCTTTTATTTGTACAGCAGTTGGTAAACTACCTATCTGTATTTCTGACATCATTTTAGGGAAGGCATATCCTCCGTCTGGCAGATTAAGCAAATCTTGATCAAAATTTTGAAAATTTTATTTCATTACTCAAAAGAAATGTTAACTATAACTGGCATATTTAGGAATGAAATTGAATTTGTCATTTAACTGACCAATTGCCATGAGCTGAGACAATGGAATTGCTGAGTTTGAAACCAAGTACATAGGCCATTAACAACATAGTAATTTATTCCTATGGTGTTGTTACTGTTGCCAGAACCAGTGGAAATGCATTTTCCTCTTTAGTCCCATTTCGTAATTTCAAATGTTTATATGATTAATATCTCCAAATACTATGTGATCTTTCAGTTCTAGCACAATATCTATTAATTTCTAAGCCCTTGCTTCTTTCCTTTTGAGATAGAAATGTCTAGTTTTCGATTTTCAGAGGTCAGTTATTTTTCTATCTTTCAAATGCAAGTCTACTAATGTGGACAGATGGATGATGATAAGGTTATTAACACAGTAATCAAATACTGTACTATAATACCAAATGGTTCGGATGACCAAATTCTGAGTGCTTTAATTTGGCTACCCCTTTCATTTTTAGTCTTGTAAGACATTTAAGACAAGGTATTTTGAGTTTTCATGTTTTGCAGCTATCCAAATGTTTTTTTTTTTTTTTTTTTATAAAATGCATATGATTTTAAAATGTGTTCTTTTTGTTGCTCAAGAAAAAACTTGACTAGTATAGTCATTTGTCAAATTTAAGTTTAGTGAAAGACTCTTGCAGATGGAAATTGAGCTCATATTTTGTCCCACATCTGCAGTGAGATGCTATAGGGTTTCTCCTTTACCTTGAAAAGGAGAAACTGTATAGCATAGCACTGAGTTGTACTTTAATTAAACCCACAGTAGGCTTTATGGTATAATCTGATGAGCCTTAACAAGGACACTCAGCCCAGTTCATATAAAATTTTTATTTAGACAGTGCTGCATTGATATATAACAAATGTTCCCCTTGGCAGTTAAATAATAATGTTCCATTATTATATAATTGTGATGCATCATATGTGTAGTTATCTTATATTTTTACTGTTCAACAAAGTATTCCAGAATTCTATAATTGTTCGTGAATTTAAAAAAAATTCAATATATTATTCAACAAACAATCTGTCCAGATAGAGTGCATGTTTTATTCATCAAGTACTGTATTACTTTTTACTTCAACGTTTTCTTAATACTCAACAGAACTGGTTGTTCTAAGTAAAGCTACATATTTTTATTATTGCCTATACTGTGAATTTTTCATGTATCTTACTAAAGATACATTGTGTACTTTTGTGAAGGTGAAATGAAATGTATGTTTAAGTTTTGGGTGTAGTGAAGGCTTATAGTAAGTATGAATCCCATTGAGTGGGTCAGAACAGCTTTCGACCAGGTATAAAGCATTTTGGGCTCATGTCTAAAAATGAGAAAGCTGAGCTAGAGAAAAGGGAGCTCAACATAGATGGCTTCCAAGTTTTGGTTTGGCAGATCGCAAAGGTTCATAGCTGACCTCACCAAAACTGTCTAAAGAGGTTTGATTGATTAATGATTGTTTGGTCTAACAACCTGTAATTAGAACCGTTAGGTTATTCAGTACCACATCTCTAAAGAGGTGAAACATTTTCAGCCCAAAGATCTCATGAAAAGTTTCGACCTTTGGACCTTTAAGAGAGATGATGTTTGATATTCAAGCAATGACTGCGCTTTTGACTTTAGTCTTGAATGTCTTGGAAAGCACAGCTGTTGGGATCTCTTAAAACTGCTTCCTTCAGAATAAAGGTCATAGGCATTTTATAGAAGATAGCAGTCCAGCATAGTTACTGCTGAGGTTCATCAATTATGAAACCTCCTCCGGAGATTCCAACTTCAAACTCATCATCTGGACACATGAGAGGATGGCTGGAAACTTAACCCATGGGAGGAAAGAATCATTGATCTAATTTTATTCAAGGAAAAACAGAATTTCTCATACAGCTCTTTCTGTCAGTCCATGTGGACCTGACTCTAAAACAACTACAGAACCTTGGATAAGAGTAACAAGAAAAACACTTATCACCGAAGCAAATGCAAGAGAATATTAATTGACTACATTTATCTTAATCTTCAACCTTTCCCAGCTAACACCCACCCTAGAAGACAGGAGCATGCTTCATCCAGGACTAATGATTACTTTCTAAATTCTTATCATGACATAATTGATGATTACAGTGCAAGACCTTTAATGATTCAATATACTGTGACAGTCAGTAATGGCAAAAAAATGCTTTCTAATTTTTATCAATCAGCAGCATAAAGTTCACTAGTAGCCTGCCTTACCCTGTCCATTTTCCCTTTTTTAAGTAAAATCTTGTACTGTATAGTAATGGAACTGTAGGTTGTGTCCACACTGCAGTAAAACAGGTCATGAACACACATCTGTAACTTATTGCACAGACACCACAAACAGGTTGGATAGGAGCTAATGACTTATTGGTGGTCCTAACCAGTGTTTAATAGGATTATCCAGTATTGACCAAGGGTTTTCTCTCCACTTACAGTTGTGACATATTTTCACCCTGTTGGTGATATTAAGATATAAGCTGCCATTGTTTTATTGTGGTGTGGATGCACCCTTTAACATCCTGAGACCATACATCAACATATTGAGTGGATGAACACTAATTAAATGTCATACATAAATATTACCTCCATAACAGCCACTGCGTTAACTAAAACTTATCATGACACAGAATATTAAGTCATGAGATAGTGTAACCAGACCACTGTAGTAACCTTTTCAGCTCTCACAAATTATAGCTCCTTTAAAATTTATTTCCCAAGGCTAGGATGTCAACAAGATTTCTTAAACAGATTTCCATTCCATGCCTGCCAGCCATTGTTGATTGAAACTAGGACAGTCATACAAAATTTCTTACAGCTAATGCTGCACTGGATCTGAGTTTGCACATTAACTTAAGTGTTAAATAGGTGTGCCAAATTCAGTTTGTATTGATCATTGTTGCAACCCCATATTGGGTTAAATCTATTTGAACATAGTCCTTAGATGATTGTACTTGAAGCAACCAGTCATTCATGAGTTTTGTGTTCTCACCAAGCTGTGCAGCTCATTCAGCCCTATCTTGCTTCAGTGTTCACCTTTGAGGAACTGATCCTTTGAGTAAGCTCTGACTCTCAGAATGTGACTTGAGTGTATTGTTAAATTACTGATAATAATAGTAATCCACCTACATACATGAATAGCTTGTATTCTCACATGAACATATCAGAATTTTTATGAACAGTTCTTATGTTTCACAGATGCAAATATTACTTTCAAAGCGTTCCTTTCCTGTACCCCATAAAGTTGCTGCAAAGGATTACATTGCCTTGTAAAGGCAAGATAAGCGAAGCATAGGATACATGCAGGAAAGGCATCTCCTATAACAAATGCCTCAACAATTCACTTGCTGGCAGCTGTTATCAAGACAGTTTGTATGCCATAGATCAAAACCTCAATTTAGCACTACGTACATCAAATAGTTTGTATCTATGAAAAAAGTTGAAAGCTTTATGTCTTTGTAGTTCAAAATCCCTATAAATACATTTTTTGCATATTAAAAAAATACTAATAAGTTTTGGGTATGCAGTAATTGTGTAACTTCTCTTTTTTTCATATTTTCATGTTGTATATTATCAGTGTGATGTTCTAAACATCTAAAATGACTGTCTTATCCCTCAATGTAAATAATGCATATCAGTAGGATACAGGAGTAATAGTTTTAGAATAGCACAGTATGTAAACCAGCTCAAGAAATAAAAAAAATGACTGTTGTGGTTATATTTATACCAGCCCTACGAAACTATAGTAATTGTATGCATAAATAGAATGAAATTAACTGTGAACTAAACAAAATTTTGATGTGGGTCACAAGATTAAACAAAATCTGTAGTTAAGTGACTCATCCTAAGCTTTTCCCTAGAAGTGCCCAACATGTCAACTAAACTATCTCTCTACTTAATTTTATCAGGAATATTTATCATACCTCCCTTTACTAAATTTTTTTTACTACACAAAAACACATTTTCAAAACAAACCCATGAGTTGTAAGATCCCTTTACCCTCATCTGATTCTGTGTATCATCCCTCTTCCAAATCATCTTTATAATGATTTTTAGTTTTGTGTCAGTCTTTATTCTTATTTTCGCAATTACTTCAGTGTTGGTTCTGTGTCAAAGTTGTCTCTTATCCTTGTTTTCTTTTGCAAATTCAGTGAATTTTACTGTTCTCATTTGTATGCTCAAAGAAAACCAATATTCATCTATTTCCCTTCACTGAACTTTTTAATTGGTATTTGTACACTACATTCAAGTAGTGTCATAAGCACTATTTATATTTTACTTTTAAGTTGTGAAGTTATTTCCTTTAGAATTTTACTTTGTTTGTTAGTGGAAGCTTCTTATTTTTAAGTGAATTTAAGATTAGATTGTGTTTTTTTAAAATGTGAATGGCTGTGTAATTTGGATTTTGTTGGGTACAGGTTATGGTTTATGTTTACAGTAACTTAGGTTTTGTGTGAGCATTAATTTAATATAGCAATTTTGATTAAGTTGAAACTTAGTTACTTCCTCAGTATATTATTGTACTGTGTTAATTTACACCTTTGTTCACAGCCTAGAACTGCATAGCTGTGTGCTTTCAAGTGTAACAGTGAAAGGTTGCAGGCTGTAGAAGACATCAAAAAGGCAAGGATTGTGGTTCAGTCATTGCGTAGTATGTTAATTCTTAACATTGACTATCTTTATATCTGACTGAATGTGATGCAGAAGAGATATCACATTTCAAGACCTCTATAACCTGTTCTCCCATGGTGATCTTCTTGAAGTCTGGACCTGTAATCTTTTAAAATTACTGTATTCCTTTTCTGTTTAGGCTTAAGTATTTTCAGCAGAACGATTCCATATAAAAAAAAAATCTTACTTCGTACCATTCAAAAAGTCCAGATGCACCTTACCTAGCAAATAAATTTCATAAACAATTTACCCATCTCACACCATTTTTCCCAAGCAGAGGCGTATGAACACCGCAAAGTACATGTACCAGGTTAGAGAAAGCAGATGATATGGCCCTTCCTAAGAGATTGCCATACCCTTCAGCAGGGGGCTGTTTTCACGAGACTTAAAAATCTTGGCAGGATATTGCAGCTGAACCATAGTTTGTGGAGGTTCTTTTGTATGGTTAACAAATTCCATTCTTAGAGACAAGACAGCTGGATAGCCATCTGCTTTTCTCTCCGGTGCATGGCATTAATCTTACACATCCTGCGAATATTAAAACTGTTGTAACTTTTCTGGCCAACCCTGTAAGAATTGAGTATTTTGACTAAGTGGTTTGGTTATACTACTAAATAATAATAACAATGTATCTCCTGAAAGCTTAAAGGCTGCTTTATAGGGATCCAGAAGTATAGTATCAGGAATGTTTGCACTCCAGAAGGATGATCAGATCTTGGCAAATACTTAACTTAAATAATTTGTTATTTGTTTAATCAATTTGCTACTTTCAGCAGATTATTAATTCATACTGAGCACTACAAATGAGTAGCACTGTAACACTGACTACTTCTGCTACTTCTTGCAAGGAACACTTTCTGCCACAAGATCACATATGTCCAGTAAAGTTTTTGCAATTAAATTATTTTCAATTTTTTATAGTACAAACTATTTATATTCAGCAGCAGTTAGTTTCAAGAGGATATGAAGCACACATAAATATTAATTTAATAAAGATGATATGCAGTAACCACAAATATTAATTCCATAAACTAGACACAAGGAATGTTAATGAGGAGAGAAACCATGTATAGTGTTGAGGAATGACTCATTTATTTGAAAATGTGCTAATGGCACCTTGCTGATCCTTCATATAAACAAGTTCTAGAAAACTGGACAGGTTTATGTGATTTTTTCAAATTTGCATCATTCTGAACAGCAGAAAACCATCGTGAAATATTCAAATACTGTTCCTGAAAAAGAAAAAAAGGTAACCATTAGAATGCATAATTAGTCATATTTCATAATTAAATGAAAATGAACTTTATATATACTTCACACCTTTAAATGTATGATGTGGCAGCAGTGAATTCCTCCACAATCTAATAAAAATCTCATCTTTAAAAGGCAAAATTAGTTTTCAATAAATAACTTTTACATAAACTACTGTAATCGTGAACTGCACTGATTCCTAAAAGCATCATTCTTTGAGACAAAAAAAAAAAGGTGGTCTCAGGTAGGTTAGCACATGCAACTAAGTTGCCAGTGGTTAACTGCAGTTAACTAAATTATTCTTTGTGTAGTCTACTCAGCTCCAACATTGTTGTGGGGTCTGAATTGGGAAAATTTTTTTTTTAAAGAATTTGCTTCATCATAAACCAATTGCTTTTACAGAGCCCATACATTTACTGACACTGACAAGGTAAGAGAAAAGGATATGAGATAATCAAGTAGCTGGGCATGATTATATAAAAGCAGTTCAAGGCTCCAAGAGAAAACTAAGTCAAGATCTGGATTTGAACCCTGTATAAAAAGTGAGGCAATGATGAGAAAGCTTTCCATTACATACACACTAATCACTTACAAGGAGTTACAGCAAGATAAATCAGAGACCTTCTGCTTAACAGGCAGCCAAACTGTAATGTCACAAAAGAGGAAGCAAACTAAAGAAGCAGAACAAATTCCTAAAAGGAAAATGGTCCCAAGAAGAGCAAAGGCCTGCTTGGCAGCTCCTCACAGAATAAATAAGATTTACACTATGGGTGTACCCAATAATCAGATCCAACCTTGCAATTCCATAAGCAACAAATATATCACTCAAGGTAACTCTGCACGGAGCATAGTCTCACCTGCGCTAAAAAGAGAGAGTATTTTAAAACTTGCAAGACAAGAGATGGGAGGCTCAGATACAACCTTGCAATTCCAAAAGCAACAAATATATCACCCAAGGTAATATTAAATAGAGCATAGTCCCACCTGCGCTAAAACAGAAAGTATTTTAAAACTTGCAAGACATGAGATGGGGGCCCACAGGACATATGAAGAACCTAGTTGCTTGAAAAGGAATCCCTAAAGGATCTTACAGTAGTCCCATATGGTCCTACCTATAGCAGAATCTCTACTGAAACAGGAATGGATCTCACTGCATACCTGGCTGGTAAAAACATAGAAAAATTAAAGGCATAAATTTGAGCTGAGAACAAATTACCAAGTAAAACCAGATCTAAAGGAGACTGACTCACTTCTATAGGGGACCCTGATTCCTTGTAAGGTGTCAAAGGTTATCTGAAGCAGTGTCAGTGTCCTTCTAGAACTGCTAGAAAAGGATGTTACAGTTCTTCTCTGAGAAGGGAGTACTGATTGAAACTTAAGTCTAAGGATTTCCTGCAAGCAAAAAGTAAGTTCTCTATACAACTTGGATCTCAAGGTAATGAAAGAAGTTCCAAAACTGGTAGTATCCCAATTCATCATAGCACCAGAATTATCCTTGACAAAGCAAACATGGTGTCTCCTCCTAGGAGGTACAGTGATATGCTTACACATTAGTAGGATTCTATTTGACACGATACTGTTTTCAAAACTGATATCACTATTTTGCATTTAATATCACACTCACAATACTGATAAAAATTCTATGCTAATTAGAGGAATATAACCACTATTATAAATATTTTACTACTTTCATTATAACAAAGCAAGAATATACACCAGTATAAACTTTCAGACTGATTTGTTTTTAATATTTATAATACAAATTTATCAGGATAAGTCCATTTTAGTTATGAATTCTTTTAATCATAGACTACCAAAGAGAAAATAAAATGGTTAAAAATCAAATACAGATACTGTACTGAATGTTTACTGTATCATACTGCATATCTGTGCATCTCTATAAATATGAGATGAATAAATGTGAGTTGAATCATGATTGCTGAAGAATTACAATGCCATTAATACATTACATTCATTTCTACTTGAAATGCACAATTTGGCCAAAGCACAACTGATCTGCAAAAAAAATCTGCAGCAATACAAACACAAGCATGGGATTATTTTTCAGTAATTTTTGGAAGGAAATGAGGCAAAAATCTTAATGAAAAAACAGCCCAACTACTTCACTGATCAATCCAAACATGAAATTTTGCCAATCTGTGATAGTGATATCAAATTCCTTTTGATTATTTGAAAGATGCACATCAATTACAAACATACATGGAAGGTGAAACACTACTTTCCAATATATTGAAAGTATATACATGAGAGAATACAATATATTCTGAAACTTACCTTTTGTTGATAGGTCCACTTTGCAACAAATGGATAAAGAATCAAGAACATGATAACATCTGCAGCAGTGACCATATGACCGCAAAGATAAGTTCTTGTTAGTAATTCCTTGTCAATATAATGTAGATTACTGTTTAATTCCTGAAAAGTAAGTTTTAAAAACAAATAAGATTTGGTTAGCAAAACCTAAATCTTGATATACAATCAATTTGCTCACAGTGTTTTAAAACATATGAAACATAATTGTCAAATGAAATTATCCAAATGCTGAAACTATCATAAACAAATATTCAAGTAAGAATGTTATAATACGCAATTAAACCTAGAGGGGCAGCACTTACTTCATAAGTTGAACAGCGGAATAAATCTGTTGCACACTGTGTCAGCCAGTCATGAGTCAGGCATCTCTGCAGCACTGTGGAACCCTCTAGAGACTGCTTTTGTAATCGTACCAGATTCAAAACTCCACACACAAACCCAGAAAACTTTTTTCCTCCAACCTCTACAATAACCTGAAGAGAATAGAATTGTCAGAAAATAATCTGCCATTATTTTTTTATTATATAATACAAATAGTAAAACAGGCAGGGCATGTTTAAATCCTATCCCTGATGAAGAATGGGACCTTGGACTAAGCAAACTGGCTTTTTGAAAGAAAAGAGGTTATTCAAATTAGGAAAGGCAAAGTCAGACTCTATGCAAGTTTTTGAGGAAAGTTCGAAAATAACCTACACAAGGGGCTATGATTTATATTTCTTTAGGAACAAATAAGACTCTTGTGGCATGATGTAAAGGAGTGGACAATGTGAGCTGGGATTTATGCTGAATAATTATATTAAAAATTCTAAGAAGAGAACTGCTTTCAAGTTTTGGTACAAGAAGCTTGTCCATACTCTCCTCAAAAGCTTATTCTTCAAGAGTGGCAAATTGTCCCCTTTTATAGTTTGCAGATTCTAATACTGAAGCTGATGACCCTACTGTTTCTAGCACCTCTAAATAAGGTAAGGCTTTATAAGTTGAGCACAAGGTTGGGTTAAATGGGTGCCCTCCAGCCATGTAAGGATCCAACTTCCTAGATATCATTTGGTTAGGATATTTTCCTCTATGACTTACAGTGTTCCAGGTTTGGTTGGGTGGGAAGTTCTGTGAAGGGGAGCAACGGCCCAAACTAATTACACAGTGCCCTCTTTAGGTTAGGATGCATCCCTGTATTTGATTCAATAACTTACGACATCCTAGGTTAGGTTGGGTCAGAGGTCCAGGGAATCAAAATCTCCACTCTCTAAGTTAGGTTATGGTGCATTCCTGCAGTTCTTGCATCTTCTGTTCTACTCCCAAAAAATCCTGTTTCCCACAGGGAACCTCTCACTAGCCTATACATACAGAGAAGGGGATGTATTATAGTTTAATTAAGCATTTCTAGAAAAATTATTACCAAATTCATCAAAATCATACGAAAGACGTCTGGGAAAAATAAAATTCCAAGCAAGCCTCAATTACAGCTGTGAACAATTTATTTTCTGGTTTCTATTATGGTTAATATATCTAAGACCATTATTATTTGAAAAAATTTCATCTACTTCTCACTAATCCAACCATAAAAATTCTGGTTTCCCACTGGTCTGAAATGTAAGGGTTAAAAAGTGAGATAGCCCCTACGCTGTTAGATAATGTTACCTGTAAAGGGTTACACAGAAATGATTCCAGCATTTGCAAAAGAAAATTGGGTAGAACTATATAGTAGCTCCGCGGCAGCACTATAACTTGACTTTTTCTACAGTTTTTTGGTTGCTAATTATGAATTTACCTTTAATTTTTGATGCTCAATGTAATTAACCTGTAATTAACCGCAGAAGTCCATCCAACAAGGGGTTTCCATACACGATCTTCACAAGACAGAGCACAGGTACGTCTGTTTCAAACGGTTCATATCCTGCCTGGCAAGTGCAATAACTTGTGAACGTATGGGTACCCAACACCCCCCGGGCCAGTACTAAACACGGCGAAGGGACATTCCATTTGGCCGACAACAAACAGATGCACCGCCAATATCAGAACCCCTAAAAGTGTAGAAAAAGCCAGTTGAAAAGGTAAAAACAGGCACGGAGCTAATATATAGAATTACCGAAAATTGGAACTTAGTTCTACCAATTGGAAATAGGCTAAATGTCAAATGAATCAATAATCTCTTTGCCTAAGCTACAGGAAGAATGCTAGGCTAGCCCAAAAGAAACACCATATTTAAGCTAGGCCTACATTCAAAACTAATTATAAGATTGAAATAACTCTTACCATTCGGTTTTAGTCAGGTTAGCGATAGTAGGCTACCGTAAAATACTGTATAATTTTCGAGAAGCTGTTGATTACAGCTTAGGCAGACCCACATGTTGAGATGGAACAAACCTAGTCTAGATTAACCCAGGTTGTATAGGGTCCCAGTAAAGGCCACTTACCCCATTCTTCTCAGAAGCCACTTTCACTTTAGCAGCGCCAAGGTACTTCGCGAAATCTGACACAATTTTTTTTTCCATCGTACTGCTATCGTATAAAGATGTACAAGTATACAAGACTGACTTTATCCGTCAGAAACTAAAATGGCAAAGGAAAGCCAATAGTAGTTGTAGTTGTAGCCAAAGCGTTATACAACGGCTCATTATGTAAGATAGTGGTACCTGTGCAATGTTTTCTCTTGCTTTTCCACTATTCCAAAATTACTTTACTGACTGTTTCCTAACTTTATTATATTCTTCTTTAAGTTTCGCATTATAAGAATACTGAAAATGATCTGTTCTTTATCATTCTGGTGTTGTCAGTGAACAGTTCGACTGTACTACCTACTTAGAATTTCAGCATATGCTAGAAAATACTATGAACAAAACTTAATGTGTTTTGTGAACAAAGAATTCACCATTTACCCTTAAAATCTCTTACCCTTATCCAACTCCCCTATGAAAATCATAGTACTAGTACTTTATTTAATGTTCATTGCTGAAACTTAATGTGTTACTACTGTATTGATTTTTTATGCTGAAAATTGACGTGCTACTATTTTTAAAAAAATAGGTGACCTCCCATGTAGCCTACCGTCTATTTAAGTAGTGCTATGTTTCTAGCTTTAACTACCAGTGCTTCCCAGGTTAACATATCTTTTTAACTATTAACTTTTCTTATTTAGAAGACTACGCTTCGATTTTGCTTCCTTATGGCTAGTGTTCTTTGTGAACCTCTTTTATTTTACCAAACAATCTCAGTTTGACGTCTTTGCCTCGAAAGACTAGGGAGTTTTTTTCATTATGAATAAATTCAGATATATGCGACTATCATTCATGGGGTATAAAGACGAAATACTTTATAATATTTTGTTGTTTACAAATCCGTGTGGAAGAGAAATTGATGAATAAAAAAAAACTTGGAACTAGAGGGAAATTAAACCCAAAACAGTAGGCTACAAGCAGAAGCAAACGAGGTGACAAGGAGCCGTTACAAAAATAATGGGCAACTTCTTGCTATAATTCTACAAGAGTACTGCCGAAAACGAAACGCAACTACTACTACTTAGTTATTTATTGGCTGCGGCGTTTTAACACTTTTGATATTTAAGTGAACGGTGGGTCTCTTCGATATTTAAAATGAGGTTAACACTCGCTGCATTGGCAAGTTTTAGAAAGACGTATCCAGGACATATATACAGAGGGTAAGAAGCTTAAGTTTTTATATCTAAGATTGTAAAGGTTTATATTCTCACGGTAACTAGCCTAGGCTACCTAACCACACTTAGCCTACCGTAACCAAATCTTGAACGCATCACCTTCACCTGGCCCGGGAGCTCCCCCCAACAAGTAAGTTGTGCCCCCTTACTCAGCATTCTACCTTTGAGATGTAACACCTCTTGGTAAAACTGAAGACTACTGGCCTAGGCTACCGCGACCTGGTTCTCGCCAGTTGCAGACCAGAATCTTTACCTCCGTTAATTTTTGGGTAATTTTTCGGAAAACTCCAGCCAGCCATTTCGGAAGGTTCAGTTAGCCATTTTTGCATAAAAACCATTTTTATGTTTTTCATTCAAAAAGGATGGCTAATAAACAGGGCACTAAAAGAACCTAAAATAGTAACGTATCAAGTCAGTAACCTAGGGGTGTTTACTGGTTACAATTTGGCACAAAGTAAGAGCTATGGAGGGGGCTGGTAGCTGACTTACCTTATAAGTCGTAATTTGATTAATTATTTTTTTACTCTGTTATTAAGCATTTTAACGAAGGTCATGTATTGAGAAGAAAGTTTTTCGTTTTGATGAGTTTTATCCAAGAAAAATATAAGTTGTAATGTGGGAGGTGGCTGAGTCTTCCACGCCAAACCCCATTTTTGTTATGTCTAGCCTATTCTCTGATTTTTGTTTGTGATATTAGGTCTACCTTTATTTGCTATCTTTTGTTTATGTTTTTCGCTCATCCCCAAGAGGATGTTAATAAACAGGGCACCTATTCTGCACGTAAACTAGTAGTTATCAAAGTCAATCACAGTTTAGTTAGTCTTCAAAATATTACTTTAAATTCCTCAAACTAGTAGTAGCCTAGGTAACTACATTTGTGAATGGCACAAAGTAAGAGCTGAAAAAATATTAATGTCCTAGCTAGGTTTAAACAATAAAGTAAATAGTGTACAAAGATGGTGGAAACTAAATGGTAGAACTATATAGGGTAAATTTTTAGAAAGAGGAACCAGCCCAAATTGACATGAAAATATGTTTTTCTAGGTGATTTTGATGTGTTTTGCACGAATATCACCTTCATTTTCCTTGGAAATTAACGGTTTTAGACTTTACTCGGAGCACCTACAGTTTCCCGGGCCCACTCGACCGCCGACCGAAATCGGCGGAAGAACACCAAAACCAACATGTCGTCCTGTTTATGTGTGCTGTCAGTAAGGCCGTGGCGGAACGGCGCCGCGCTCTTATCCGCATATTTAAAGATTCTTGGCAAGCACGACATTTTCTGGCAAGAGGTAATGTTGCACTGCGCTGCGCGCTAGCCACAGGGGTTACAGTAAGGCCGTGTTCTTCCGCCGATTTCGGTTGGCGGTCGAGTGGGCCCGGGAAACTGTAGGTGCTCCAAGTAAAGTCTAAAACCGTTAATTTCGAGGAAAATGAAGATGATATTCGTGCAAAACACATCAAAATCACCTAGAAAAACATATTTTCATGTCATTTTGGGCTGGTTCCTCTTTCTAAAATAATACCCTATATAGTAGCTCCACGGCGGCGACTGCCTTCTAACTTAACTTTTTCTACAGTTTTTTGGATGCTAATTATGAATTTACCGTTAATTTTTGGCGCTTGAATGTAATTAACCTGTAATTATCCCCTGAAGTCCATCCAACAAGGGGTTTCCATACGCGATCGTCACAAGACAGAGCATGGGTATATCTGTTAGAACAGTTCATATCCTGTCCGACAAGTGGAATGACTTGTTAATGTATGGGTACCCAACCCCCTCGGCCAGTACTAAACACGGCAAAGGGACATTCCATTTGGCCAACAACAAACAGATGCACCGCCAGTATCAGAACCTCTAAAGGTGTAGAAAAAACCAGTTGAAAAGGTAAAAACAGGTGCAGAGCTAATATATAGAATTACCAACTAAACTTTATAAAGATATTTCATTGTATAGAAATAGATTCAGATTTTGAGGTGAAAATAACTACAAAAATGTAGATAAAATTGTATGAATTAAAACCTGGCTAAATGTAAAGGAGAGGGCCGCATGAAGACATTGTTTATTAATATTGGTATTTCTAAGTATTGTATTTAGCTCCGCACGAACTGTCATTCGGGATCTATACGTTCAAGAAGGGATTGGTTAAGGAAATCTATTGTAAAAGGGACCATGCTAACCTAACGCACCGTGCCTAATGTGAAGGAAACCACTTTTTACCAGAAGTTCTCCTATAACACTGTGCATGTTAATTACAGTTGAGCAACAAAAAATAACAGTAAATTCTTGATAAACAACCAAAATACTATAGGAAAAGTCAATTTCCAAGGTAATACTTGACACAGCTAATACTTAGTTCTACCTTAATATTTTATGGCAAAAAAGTATAGAAAGGGGAGTACATGATGCAGTACAGGTGAAATAATTGAGAAATTTACCATATTTTGTTTGTATTCACGTTCAACCCCCAGGGGCTGGTAAACATGGTAGAATCCTTTTGGGATTTTTTGTTTGTACAAGCCCCACTGGGATGAAAATATAAATTGTCCTATAAACAAAAGAAGGTAAATTTCTCATCTCAGTCAATTTCTCAAATTATCTCACCAGCACTGTATTATATACACCCTTAAATATATTCTCCAGTTAAAAATTATATTAATAAATTATATTAATATATTAATAAATGGCATCTTTGTGCAGCATTTACAAAAACCAAAACTTGACTTTTAAAACTCATGAAATATCCTTAAACTTGACTTTTAAAACTTATGAAATATCCTAAGCGATGGTTTTTTCTAACATTGAGCTAGTTTTCAAAGTGGTCCTCATGATCGATCCAGGGGTAGTAACCCTGGCATTATGGATAGCTTTTTCTCTGGTATATTTAGCAATATTTATACCTAGAAATGTGTGCTATTGGAACCATTTCACTGGGTGACACAGGTCTTCCCCCAGAAATAGATTTTTCCGTTGTCAAAATCCCTTTTTTCTGTCAGAAATCCTTCATTAATAATTTAAAATAAATACTAAGGTTACATGAATTTATAGCCAAATAGGCCTGGCTTTCATGAAATGGTAAATTTTCTCTTTAAACAACCATATTCCAGAGTTGAAAATATTATTTTCCCCTGTTGTTGTTGTTGTGGTTCCCCAGACTGTTATGCCAGCAAGCCTGCACCACGCAAGAAGGACACCACGCTTACTGGATCTGACCGTAACTGTGTGGTAGTGTGTATGTTGTGTTGTTGTCTAAGGGCTGCCAAGTTAGGGCAATCTACTAAGAGATGTGTAATTGTGTGGGGACTAACTTGGCAGAGTGGACATATGTCTGGGTGTTGTCTATGCGGTGTTTGTAAGTGTTTAGTGATTGGTGATGACCACAGCGAAGTCGAGTCAGGTATACTCTCTCCAATCTTGAGAGCTGTGTTTCTGTGCTGCTTATGTTGGGTGGGGGTGCCGAGTATTTTGTTGTTGGGAATGTTATTAAGTGCTTGTCTGGTGAGGTGAGTATGGATGTGCTTTTTGTTTTGTGTGATGTTTGTGGGTGGTGGTATAGAATTCAAGATATTTGTATAGTGTCTGTGTGGTGTATTCGCTATTTGCCTGTGTGTTGGAGGGTGGTCGTGAAGGTAATAGCATGGGCTGTTTGTGTTGTTTATGACCGATGCCAAGAATTGTGTGCCTCTCATGTCTAAGTGTTGCCTGATGGTGAGAATCTTGGTTTTGGCGTGTAAGTGTTCTATTGGTGTGGATTGTGTACTGCCAAGGATGATTCTAAGAGCTGTGTTTTGTATTATTTGTAGTTTGTTTAGTTGTGTTTTGGATATGACAGGGTGCCAGGCTGGGCTGGCGTAGTTTATTATGGAGCGGATGTATTGTTTGTATACTGTGATGAGCGTTTCTTTTTGTTGTCCAAATGTTATGCCTGTTAGTGATCTTAGTGCATTTAGTCTAGGTTTGCATTTCTTGATGATGTTACTGACATGTGGAGCAAATGACATTGAAGTGTTTTATGTGACTCCTTGGATTTGTTTCGTGTGTGTGTGGAATTGTGGTGTTGTTCAGCATTGCTGTGGGTCTGTACTGATGTTCTTTGTTGTGACTAGTGAGTAGTGTACTTGTGGATTTTGTTGGTGCTACCTGTAATCTGTTTTGTGTGAGCCAGTTTTCAAGTTGTGTTATGTAAGTCTGTACTTGTGTGGAGCATACGTTTTTGTCTCCATGTATTGATATGATTGTTAGATCGTCTGCATATGAGGAGATGTATATGTTGTTAGGTGGTGTTGGTATGTCATGCATGAATAGGTTAAAAAGTGTTGGGCTTAGGACGGAGCCTTGTGGGGCGCGCCGTTCGGGAAGTTTCTGATTTTGGATGACTCGCCATTGTAGTGTACAAATGCTTGTCTGTCTGTTAAGTAATTGGCGAGCTAGCGTTTGGTGTTGTTGTGTAGTGTGGTGTTGTAAACTTTGTTGATGAGAAGTGGTCTAGAGATGGCGTCAAAGGCTTTACTTATGTCTATTGTGATTAGCAGTGTTCTTTGTGGTGGGCGTCTGGAGTTAATGCCATCTTGTATTTTTTGTGTAAGGTTGGTGAGTAGTGTTGTTGTGGAGTGGTGTGGTCTGTAGCCATGTTGAGTGGGTGACAGTGGTATGTGTGGTGTGGTTTTACGTAAGATGAGGCGTTCTATTACTTTTGATGGTGTGCAGAGTAAAGTTATAGTTCTGTATGAAGCTGCTTGTGTAGGTGTTTTGTTTGGTTTTAGAAGTGCTATTATTTTCCCCAGTTTCCAAATGTGTGGTATAATGCAGTGTGCATATGAATAATTGGCTATGTTTGTCAGTGTTTGTGTGCCATGGGGACCTAGATGTTTTAAATGAATGTTTGAAATGTTATCGATGCCCATGGCTGCAGAGTTTTTAAGTTGTTTAATGATTCTAGCAGTGTCTTCTGTTGTGGCTAGTATTACTGTGTAATCTAATGGGAACTGTTGTTTGCGTCTGTAGATGTGTCTGTCTTCTTTGTATTTGCGTAGGTGGCTGATTTTTGCGTAGTGGTTTATTAAGATGTTGGCTTGTTGTTTGCGTGAAGGGATCTTGTCAGATGTGGTGATTGAGGCGTGACTTTGAGTGTTCCCACTGTTTGAATTGATGAGACTGTTGATAGTTTTGTGTAGTTTGGATGGGTTGGTTCTGTAGTCTAGTGTACCTTGAAAAGTTTGCCAGTTCTCTGTCTGTTTTTGAGTTAATTTGGTGTTTATTTCTGTGTTTAAATCATGTATGCGATTTGTTGTGATTTGTGTGTGTGGGGTTGGTGTATTTCTTAAATTGTTTCGTTCTGTTATGAGTCTGTTTATGTCAGGCGTGAAATTTGGGTTGTAGTGTTTTCTGTTGCCTTTAGGAACATTTCTTTTGTCTGCATTGTTTATTATGTCGTTGAATTGTATTGTTGTATTGTTTAGTGTCTGTGATGATGTTATGTGTGTGTGGTTTAACTCCTGGAAATGAGCCTCAGTGGTTTCTAAGTACTCATCCCAGGCAGCGCGCTTGTAGTTAGGGATGGTGTGTCTTGTATGTGAGAAAGTGTCATGTGTGGTTCGGAGTGTTATTAAAATAGGAAGGTGGTCTGATGATAGGTCTGTTTGTGTTTTTCATGTGATTGATGGTGCTATGTTGGGTGAGCAAAATGTTATGTCTGGGGAAGTGAGACTAAAGTTGGCTTCGTGTGGTATGTGTGTGTGCATATCTGTGTTGTTTAATATGTATAGCTGGTCTAATTGTGTTGAGATGTCTGTGCCTCTTTGTGTGATGTCTTGGTGGGCGTACCAGTCTGTGTGTTTGGCATTGAAATCTCCTCCCAGAAGTATATCTGGGAGGGTATTCAACGCCTGCAGTCTAATTGTGAAGTTTGCTGGTAAACCCGGTGAATATTCTGGAGGGATGTATGTGTTGATGATTGTGATTTGTTTATTGTGCCCTATTTTGATATTAAATGCTTGTAGTTCTGTATGTCTGTCTGCTTGTGTTAGTGTTCTGATGTGCTGCGTTTTTTCAATGTAGGATATGTTATGGTGTATGTATGTGATGAGGCCTCCGCCATCACCATGTTGTCTGTCTTGTCTGATGGCTATGTAATTTGGTATGCTGGGTGTTTTATGTGTGTGTTTCAGTTTTGTTTCTTGAATGATGGCTATGTGGATCTTTTGTTTGTGCATGAAATGTTTTAGTTCAATGTGTTTGTTGCGAATGCCGTCAATGTTTAATTGTAAGATGTTTATGTTGCGATGATTATATCTAAGTGTGTGAGTGCGTGTATTTAGTGGTGCATTTCTGTGGGCGTTAGGTGAGTGTGTGCTATGGGGTGTTGGGGTTTGTGGGGATGTTTGATTTGTAGGAATGGGTGATGGTGTTCTGGGATTGGAGGAAAGTGTGGTAGATGTGGGAGATGGTGGTCTGTGTGGTGTTTTGTTGGATAGGAAGTGCTTGTTGTGTATTGTTATTGTTTGTTTGTGTGTGTGTGTTACGGCATATGATGCACTTCCAATGTACATTGTAGTCTTTTAGTGTTCTCAGTGTGGTGCACGAAGGTGTACCCACCCACCACACAAGTTGCAGTGGACTGATCCACCCCGGCGCGGGAAGCTGTAACTCGTGTGCTGCAGATGGGACATGTGTAGGGGCCTGGGTTTAATTCTATGTCACCGGCTAGATTAATTGTAGGGATATAGTAGCCGGGTTACCATATCCCTTCAGAGAAAAACTGAGATCCAGCTGCGCCGGCGCCAACCCGGGCGCGGTACCCTGCAGAGCATTGGGGAGCCACTCCTCCTCTTCTCCCCTCCCTTGTCTTCGCAGTGGGGTTGTATTGTGGACGTTTGATCCAGGCGGCCGTCGTTCCACCGCCGTCTGGAGAGGTCCCACGACGATGACGCGTCCACTCCGGAACCATTTTCCCCTGTTCTGATATATACTTTGAATGTTTTTGACATTTATTTTGTTAGAAAACAATTAGTTATAGAGACACTACGAGAGGGGATGATTTTTGGGGTGCAGAACTCAAAAGTAATGAAATACAATGTTGTGTGTAACTTAACCTAACCTAGGGTACTAGATCCTAAAGGCCACCTCTAACATTCAGGTATGCCTGTGCAGTTATGCCTGCACATTCGGCCTGTGCAGGCAAACCTAAACATCAATGTGAACATCCAGCACAGTTTTCCACAGAAAAAATAGTTGTGTATAATGAAGGCTGAAAGTGGCAGCATATTCCATTATATCATGTAGATTATTTTGAAATCTATATGAATGAGGCTATGCTTGGGCAAGTAAAATCCAAAGGCTATCATAAAAGATTAAGACTGTATATGTATAGTTGTGGTTATAAACCTTATATGCAAGTCAATATTTAAATGAGCATAAATATTCATTATGGCAAAATAATGTAAAACAAGAATAGGCCTATATATGCCTATTCATGAGTATGCAACATATATGTCATTCATTTGTAAAATGAGAACAAAATAATGTTCTCATGAAACAAAATAAAACAATATTAGACTATGCATGTTTATTCATTGCTCACATCCCATGTAAGCGAGTTTTGAAATTAAATTAGGCTAATCAGTACATTAATGAAACAAAGGAAATCGGTCATAAACTATGGATGTTCATTCATTGTAACACATCATAAGATAGTCATTCTTAAAATTAAAACAAATCAGTATTAAGCATTTTAATGAAACAAAAAACAATATTAGGCCTATATATGTCATGTATGAAATGAAAAACAGTTACTGACTTAATTAACACAGTTATCTTGCCATGGAACTCTTCCTTCATTCATAAAATATTCAAAAACTCTATGAAAGTCCTTGGCAGCAAATTTAAACTTTTAACAAATTCATGTAGGAGTACTGAATTAGCTTTTTCAACCACTCTTTCAATGGGCATCTTGCTTGACGTTTATGAATTTTGGTGCTATCAGCAAGCCATAAGGTTTGCCTGCACAGGCTGACTGTGCAGGCAGAACCCCGCAGGTATAACGGAACGTTAGTGGTGGCCTTTCCCTCCTCCCCCACTACCAAACCCAATATGTAGGCACTTTCAGATTACATAATAGAGTTGTGACCTAGTCTAACCATACATAACCTAACCTGCCTTGGGTGCTAAGTCCATACCTGGCCAGAGGGGCTTTGTCCCCCTTTGACCCCCCCACCTAACCTAACCTAACCTAACCTAGGGCACCAAGTCCTTACCTGGCTGGGGGTGTCACTGAAAAACACTTAGTAAGCCTTATCTTAATTAGAACAAGAGCTTGAGAGGTTTTCAAATACAAAAAAATATTTATCTTATATATTTTCTCCCACTTAAAAATGCAGCTTTCCCACTGTGGCCCCCTGTAATTAAAGGATATGAGTGGTTCCAGTATCTTTAAACTAATAATTTGTTACTGAAATCAATGTTAGAGATGTTCTAAACACTTTAGGAAAAAAATTCAACTCAATTGAAATAATCCAAGGAACAGGAGGTACAGTATACATGTCTGCACCAGAGGAACCTTAAGAACTGAAGCTGGTTTTTTCAAGCAATACCTGAATTCCACTGTCCACTTACCCACATTACCAGATGTATACTGTATAATGAAAGATATTCCAATTATGCTCGACATCCTTACCCATATTGCATCATTGGTGGATATTACTTTATATTTGCTATTATCCTTCTTAATGTGCTGTTGGCATTGCAAGAATTTCAAGGAGGTTGGTGGCTCACTCATGGGTGTCAGTAAGTGACAGCACTATTGTGGTGGCTTACGTCAACAAGCAGGGTAGATGGTCTCCCTTCCCCTCAGCTAGTTGGCACAGTAGGTGCACAGGTGAGAAGACTTTCCATCCTTTGACTTGATGGCTAGGTACATTCCAAGCAGGACTGTGGTTGCAGGTCAGTTCAGCTGTAGGTGGCAGGTTGTAGGAATTGAGGTTATGCGAGGTTGAGGTTATCATCCGAGGTCTGGGCTTGTTTGCCTCCAAAGTGGCTAAACAGATTTTAAAGAAACTCCTGATTCATCATTTTATCATAAAATGCCAGTTCCAGACCCCCGGCAGATTTGAGGATTCCTTTCGACACCCCTAAGACAACCTGGATGTCTACTCCTTCCCACCATTATTCCTGTTCTTGGTCCCTAGCTAATTGTTAGCCCAGTCTGCTGGGTCTCTTGGTTGAGATACGATTTAAAGCCTTCCCTTCGTGGCACAAGACTTTTCAGCAGTTCCTGCAAGATGGATTTTTTTCTTTGTTTTTTTGCAGAACTCTTGATGGGAGAAATGTGGGACAGTCAGGAAATTCTCAGCAACAGTGTGTCAGAAAAGTGGGCTGACTTCTATCATTGGTGTCTTGGGACAGGTATCCGTTTGGTTGTAGTTGCTGTTTAGTATTTTGTGGACTTGTCTTATTTCCCCCATGCTTTTCAGTCTCTGTGGTAAAGGGTTATCACTCTGCCCTGTCCTGGTCTTCCAACCAGAGGGCATGGATCTCTTGTCCATTTTAGAATTATTCATTCTCATAAGATGCTTTAAACATTCTTGCCCATCCCGTTAAGCTTTTGGGGCAATGAATGTCTCATCCTTCCTGGACCTTCTCAGGTAAGATCTCTTGGGTAGAGATCTTACCATCAAGCCAGCCTTTATGGTAACCCTTAATATTATCTGTGTCTGGCATTCAGAGGACTGGAATGAGCTCTTATTCATTTTCATTCCTGAGTTTTTGGTGAAACTCGGATCAGGTCGGTTCTTGCCCCAAGGTGTGAGACCTTCATGATTCCACCTCTCTGAGAGTTTGTTAATGGAAATCAATACAGCACCAATATAAAGTAATGGCTCTAGTAAGGCAATGGTTTGGTTTTTGTGCTGTATTTTTATTTTGAAAACTATTTCTACCTCGGTCAGTAGTATAAATAGCCAAAGTGTACTGCTGTCACAGTTTAAACTTGTTTTGTATAGAAATTTCAATTTTATGTTATGCTTCATTATAACAAATTACTGTATATTTATATTTAGCGGTCTCTTGTAGCCTAATGTAATACCATGTTTCTCATTTTAGCAAACATCGTAAAAGGCCATATGTGACTGAGGAAGCTATAGCAGGTAGAATCAAATTTCTCAAGATGGAAGAACAAAATATGTTTTACTTAAGACATCCATATCTCACTTTGGTAGGTTTAATAAGTTTTAGTTTCAAATGTTTTCTTTTGTAGATGATGGTGAGAGCAACATTGATGTTATTAAACATTAGAAATTAATGTTAGTTACACACGTTCTGCACAATTTGAGAGAAGGTTTTATTCGTGTGTGTCTGTGTTTCCAATATCAGCTTTTTCATGCGATACGTATATAGGATGTAAAGGTTTAGATTTTTGTTCTTGTATATCAATTTCAGCAGAAGCCATTTGTTTTTAGGATAAAGTTTTTGTTTAGTTACAGGATTGTCCAGCAAAAAACAAAAACTATGTAGTTATTTACAGTACAGTTGTATCTAAAATTTTGTGGAGTTACAGGCACCAGTGTCCATTGAAAATTAGAAATCTGTGAATAACAAGTTCCCCCACATCAAGTTCTAATATGGTACAGTGTATTGCTTGCCACAAACCCTACCAATATTTAACATAGACAGTTGATTATTGAATGTTTATCAAATTTATAGCCTTATTGTAATCTTTTTCGTAAGTGGAGGTGAATCATTAGGATAGTCATCCACTTCATCATTATTACTTATATTATGTAAGAAGAGCTGCCTTTGTGGTGGCAAGGCTGGAAGTAGTGGATGGGGTGGAATGAAAGGCCAGGATTTTGGGTTTGACCTCCTAGAAACACATTGCGGTTGCTGTTTGCTGTTTGACCTTTTTACCTTTTAATTCTTTAATATTGATTTATTTAGCGCAGTTGCTCTTTCTGTCGCTTCCTTCACTTTGAAGGTGTTTATTGCAGATTGGCCAATAAATAAAAGTATTACTGTATTTGTAAACTACCTTTGTCGTCTTCATCTGGTATAGCATCTGGTATGGTCAACTTCATCAGTTCTTTTTTGGTTTACTGATTTGGGCGGTATCAGGTAAATCAATAATTTCCTAGATATTAGTACAAAATTTCCTAGATATTAGTACAAAATAAGTGTCTTACGAAACAAGTGTCAGTCTTTTTTCTTGGCTTTAAACCTGGTGCTCAAATCTCTTTTTGGCAAGTAGATGTCTGTCCCCTGTGCATTTTCTTTTATCTAAAACAGCATTGGTATATTGGCATTGAATATAGGGTTTAGGAATATAGTCTTCCGTATTTTCCTCAGATAATTTAATTTTTAGGTGCTAGTTTTGTCCAGTGAATTTTATCTTAAACACTCAGCATCTAGCCAGTTATCTTTTTATGCTGTTTGAGTTCATAAAGCATAAGGGAGAATAATGGTTATGTAGTTCAGTGTGTTGGTTTTGTTACACTTCCATCAACTCAATAGATTTTTTTACTGTTTAGTAAAACTTCAGATTGGTGTTTTTCATTGTTTCGGTCAACCACTCATTGATTCTTATTGGTCCAGAAGTCATCTTTGGTAGAGCCGCCAAAAATGTTTATTTTCTAAGTTAACTGAAGATATTCTTCTGTAAGATTTCAGTACTAAGGTCTGTTATCCAGACCAGACTAACTTTCAAAATGAGTGCGATCAGGATTTAGCTTAAAGACCTCTCTTCCATGTTTTGTTATGGGTTGTGTTAAGGATATTTCCAAGCAATCTCCTTTTTGTTTTTTTGTCATCTGTATGTGAAACTTGTGTAATTTTTGATATGATAGTGTAATTTTCAGTATGATATAATTTCTAAGTCTTCTTACATCTGATTTTATAACTTCCTTTATGATACTTCTCTTGCATTCCTGTTATTTGACTCCTAATATTCTCAAAGCTTTATTCTCAAGTTGATGAAATCTTTTAATATACAGTACTTTTATTGTAAAACAATTATCCATGTCATTATAGCAATACAGGTACAGTATTAGACCACCATAGTTTTGCTTTCAGGTGGTATTTTAGTCTGTTTGGTTCTGTATCTTATATTGCCTGCCCATCGTTTGATTTGCCTTTTTTTTTCTTTCCTTTCACTCAATTTCAACTCTAGAAAACCTGTACTGGGTATCATTGTTCTTAAATATTTGAAATATTCAGGCTCATTAATCCTCTTCCTGATGTCATTTCATCCTTTTGTGCATACTCTTTTCATCATTACTCTACTTTTGATTGTCTGAGTTATTTTGAGTCCAAAATCTCTGGATATATGATGCATTCTTTCTATTAAGAAAACTTTGTAAATTATGTGGTGTTTTGCTGATTAAAACAGTATACAGTAATGTAAATTATGTGGTGTTTTGCTGATTAAAACAGTATACAGTAATTTAATTTTTATCTATTAACTTGGTTATTTTAACTGATTTGTTTTTAAAAATCGAACATTTGTGTTGGTTGTAGCTTAGGCAGTCACATAAAATATATACAACTTTTAGTGCTGACCTGCATGCTGAGCATACAGGGATTGGGTAAAGTGGTTTTAGTTATTAAGTATCCATATGTCAAATGAATAAGGCCAATTCCAGGATGAAGTAAAATTACTTGTCACATTATTTTTGGTTTGATACCATTATTTACCCTTAGTTTTATCTGCTTTAATTTGTTGTTATCAGGTTGATTATTCCATTAAGTCTGCCATTAGTAAACATGAAGGAATGTAAAGAGACTTAATAGATACAGTCCTAGTCTACATGTCCTGAATTGGATGTGTAGACAGGGCAGTCACTCTTTTGTGATTTATTGTCTTTCTCATCTGTTAAGCATGTGGTTTTTATAAATTATGATTGAGAAGATTATTATAGTGATTTTTTTTATTACATTAAATTTTTTAAATATTTTTTAAGGGGAGAATACAATATAGACATTGACTACTTTATATTTTATAGATACAAATCCTCTTCATTCATACAACTCTAAGAATGAGTGTTTGACAAGCTAGATAGGGAACCCTACATTACTTTGTTATAGACCATTTAGAAAATAGGTTCTGTCAGCAAGTTGTAATTTTAGCATTTTTAATTGAGGTATTGTGTCAGTGATTGTAAGTTACTTATCTGCAGACTGTGGAAGTTGCAATCTATATTTTTTCACTTTGCAAGTCTCTCAAATGCTGTTTGCTCCTACAGAAAAATACAAAGCTTTTATGAAGTATTGCTCAAGTCCAAGCAAGGATTTCATTGAACCTTGGTAGTTACTGGTGGTAGCAGGACCCCTACTCACCTGTACCTGTCATCATTGAGCACATTTTCTTTGGCTATTGTCAAGTGAGGACATCTTGCTGACTACCAAGTAGGAAAATTTTTTTTGTTTTTGTTTTAAGTTTTGTTACTTTTTTATCATGGATAAATAGTGTGAACAATGGCAGTGTGCAGGGTCTGAATGAGTATTTGTGGTTTTTCATGCCCATTTAGGTGGATCCTTTGTAAGGGTAGGATCTGCAACCCTGTGAAAGTACATATGCCAGTTGGTCTCCTTCACAGTGGAAAGGGTTTGGGAATAAAAAGCCTTCATTGGTGTCATCGGGAGAGAAGACTCCCTATTCGAAACCTCCGAACCTTCTCTGGTCCTTCCTCCCTGCCTGTGATCCTCTCCCTGCTCCTTCCACATATACTGTACACTGCTGTCTCAGGCCAGAGGGGATAGGTAATGGCTCTCCCCTGGCAAGACCCGATATGTGCACATCTCTATTTACCCTTACCATGATTGCTTCCTGCACCTTTAGAGTAGAGTAAGAAACCCAGTTGTTGTTGTTCCTCCTCCTCCTGCTCATCAAACTCTTCCATCTTCACATCTACCTCTTTCAGGGAAAGAAGAATCCAGTAAGTTCTCTAAAGAAGTCTTGTCATTCCTTCAGTTAAGAATTTTTCCTCTTCTAGGGGCAGCAGTGGTGTTCGTCACCTCTGGGAGTTACGTCTAAGAAAGTACGGTTTACATGAGGGCTCCCAGGAGTGCTCGGTACCCCAATTCTTCTCTTAGTGCTGACTCTAATATGCAAGCTCCAACTTATTGCATGGTGCATGTGCAGTCTCTGGATCATGCAACACCTTTGTCAGTTTGTGGTTTACCTTGTACCTCAGAGGTGTGTGTGCATGAGTGCTGTTTGCTTTTCTGTGGCCTCTTACCAGTTTGGCTTGTGTTGATCATAGCGAGCCATGTGGGACAAATAAGTACAGCTTTGAACCCTTTTCAGCTGTATGCACATGATTGTGATCCCTTGTTTGGTGCTCGGTTTGTTCAGGTCTCGTGATGTACATGTACACATTCCCTGGATCATGTGCATATATCAGAGGGTTCATGTGCAAAAAGTCATTGCAATATAATACTGTTGAGTTTTGTGGAAAACAATAGCTCATGTTTGTGCACACTCATGATGTCCCTAGTTCATTCAAGACCCTTGTAGTGTTTGTGAGCACTCATCCATTGCTTCTAGTATAGTTTCAAGTGGTTATGATGCTACCTCAAATCGTTGCTGTAGTTGGTCATTGGTAATAAGGCTCATTGTTCATGTTCACAGTTCAAGAGCACTCACCAGGGTGAACTGCTGTATTAGCCTCTCTTTCATGAGAGAATCCAGTTCTTACTTTGGGGTTTCTGTTTGAACCAGAGGGTTTTTTTTTTCTTTAAGGCAGAGTTGAAACTCGAGACTCTCATTGTGAACTTGATCTTGGGGGAAGTAACCACTGTCCCCATAGTCAACCCCAAATAACCACTGCCCCCATAGTCAACCCCATCTTGTCAATAGAGTATGCTCTTTGGTTTACTTAGGAGGTGAGGCAGTTCTTTTTATTGTTGGTTGCTGCTTGCTTGTGATGTCTTGGATCAGGTTAAAATTCTGATCTGTGGTTCCGAGGGTTCCCTAATTTCCAGCTATCAAGTTAGCTACTTTCCTGCATTGACATCCCCTATCTAATTTACCGGTACCATTTCCATCTTACCTTCCAAGGTCTTGGGAAGCTCTGGTCCTGTTTGCCAAATGGCAAACAGTTCGATCACAGGTGTTCATCAAAGCTCAAAAAGAACTTCCTTGTGCAAAGGTGTAGGGACCATTCTGTCCCAACTATCTGCGCTGGCTGGCCAAAACATTCCTCCTGCCTGGAATGTACCTGGCTGACAGCTCAGTTGTGTGGCATACTTCCCACTTGTGCATCAGCTTCACTAAGTGACATAAGCCACAGCTTTCGTGGTGTTGCTTATCGTCATGACGGGAGTGACCTATCACACAATCTTGAAATGTATACAGGATAGCAGTGCCACTTGCATTTCCAAAATGGTTATATGCAGGTGAGGTTCATCCTGTGTTCACACACCTGAGGTGCACAGGGCTGGATGTGGGGAGTATAAAGGAACTCCCCCTAGAAGGCTATCATGCAGCCACTGAGCAAGGTTCTATTTTACCTCCCTTCTCAAGGGGACTAGCTGGGAGGGTGGGTCACTTGAGGCTGACCAATGTTATTTCAGTTGTCACTGAAGCAAGCACAGCTGGAGTTGCCCATGCAGGACAGGTTTCTCTAGGGATGACAGGTGACTGAGGATTAACTGCCACAGCCAAGCTGATTGTGTCTGTAGTGACAAGAACTGTGCTGGTACCTCCCAGAGCTCGCTGACAAGAGAATCTGAAGAAGACTTTCACTGCTGCTACTTCTAAGCACGCTCACGTACTTGACTGCTGCCAGGAGATCTGACTTCTCCCAATTTATCACAATCCCCAGGTCGTGACAAAGTGCAAGGAGAATGTCTCTACTCTGGAGCAATTAGACCTCTGAGGACACCAGAACTAGCCGGTCAATTTGGTAACACAACAAGCATAAAAACCTGTGAATGGGCCAATGCAGACACTAAATTAAACATGCATAGGAACACCTGGAACGTGTTTGCCAGTCTGAGGAACAGAGCTTTGAACTGGTAGACAACTTTATCACACACAAAGCAGAGGGCTTCCAGGAGGAGTAATGGACAGGTATCTGACAGTACATGTCCTTCAGATCTTCTGAAAGCATGAAGTTACCCCCTATGATGAAATCAAATATAGACTGAGTTGTTTCTGTCTGTGGGACAATCTCATTCAACGTAGAGAGAGGGATGACTGGTCTTCAACTTCCAGGTAATGTTGGAGAAAAGCACTTGGAAGTTGGAGAATGGTCATTGATCTACCCTCGTTGAATGAGTTTGTCCTACAGACCTAGAAACAGCTCAGTCTATTTCATTTCCTCAGAGGGTAACTTCATAATTTTGGAAGATCTGAAGGACATGCACTGTCAGGTGCCTGTCCATCACCCCTCAGGAAGCACCTCCATTTTGTGTGATGCTGCTGCCTACCAGTATAAAGAGCTCTGTGCCTCACACTGGTGACCCCCTTCAAGGTGTGTCTCATGCATGTTCACCTTAGTGTTAGCTTGAGCCCATTTGCAGGTTTTTACGTTCACGCTTGTTGTATTATCAAGGTGACTGGCTAGTTTTGGTGTCGTCAGAGATGCGGTTGTTCCAGACAGACATTCTCTTCGCATTTTGTCACGACCAGGGGATTGCAATAAATTGGGAGAAGTCGGTACCTGGGCATGCTTTAACACAGCAGCAGTGATTCTTTCCTTCAGGTTCTCTTGTCAGCAAGCTCTGGGAGGCATCAGCGGCGTTCTTATCTCAACAGGAGGAATAAGCTCAGCTGTGGCAGGCAATCTTGGTCAACTTGACGGGTGTGGCTTATGTCAGTTAGAATAGCAAAGTGGATGCATGATGAATGAATGGGTGGTTTGACATATTAAGCTGTCAGTCAGGTACATTTCAGGCAGGAGGAATGTTATGGTAGACCAACACAGCTGCAAAAAGGCATATAGAAGGGACAGAACGGTCCCTACACCTTCAAGTGGGGAAAGATTTTTGAGCTTTAATGGAAACCAGTGATTGAATTATTTGCCAATTGACTAACCATGAAGCTCTCAATGTTCTGGTCTCCAGTACCATATCCCTGGGTGGCCCAGAAGGTATCCTTCATACCCTTAATGTTTACACTCTTCTGCCATTGAAACGCTGAGTGATCAACAGTGTCTTGATTGCTTTGGGGCTCAGATGACCCTGATAGCTCCTCAATAACTTCTTGCTGAGTGATTTCCCCATCTGTCTCTCCTAGCAAGTACCCAGAGAGATTCCCCCATAGCCTACTCTCCCAAATTCAGATATATCATTTGATGGTACAGTCTCTCCAGCTACACAGTAAGAGGTTATGCAGTAGCTCCTGCAAAAGAAAGACTTTTCTTGGAGGACTGCAGAGGAGATTCCTGGTTACTGTGAAAAAATCCTTGTATAATGTGTACCAGGGGTATGGGCCATCTGTGATTGGTTTCGTAGATGGGTTCTCTTTCCAGTCAGAGCTTCCGTTCAGAAGATCATGGACTGCATCTGCCTTCATCAAGGCAAACTCCTCTCACCTGTGGTGAAAGCTATTACTCCACCCTGAGCCAGGCCTTAGGACTTCAGGAAATTTCTCTCTACAGTGCAGTTGAGCAGCCTATGCATCCTATAGAGCCAAACTTAATCTGTAAGAGTCCTTGGGGGAGGCCTCAGACCGAGATCCAAGCTGAAGACAGTCTTCTTGCTAACTATAGTCTTGATGAAGCTCAGTGTCAATTTACATAGCCTTTCTTCTCATCTGGCACTCATAGGGTTGAGAATCTCTCTCACTAAGTGGTGGTATTCAGAAACACTTTCTTTTTAGCTCTGTGCTACAATCAGTGAGCTTACAACTCTCTCTTGCCAAGTAGGCAGTCATGATACATTTTGGGGAAAAGCTCAGGAAGTTGGGGCAAGGAACAGTCCTTGGAATTTGGAGTACCTTTTCAGTAGCACAGGCAGTGAAGGCAGGTGTGTGGTGTTAGACCACCATTATCTCATTCTACCTGAGAGGCCCACAGATCCCTAGGCTCTTCAAAGGGACCTGTGGTGGTTGCTCAACAGTTTGTGAGTCACCCAGTTTCTTTCAGACAGAAGAGCATCTTGCCTAAGGTACTTGGATGGTGGTAAGGTTGGGGTTGAATGGTAAAGTTAAAGGTTTTTCTTCCTACTTTCTCCCTCTGCAAGGCAGCAACATCTTAAGTCAAGGACATGCTGGTTTGTATACCTAGAATAAATGTAAAATTTTATTGTATTTATAGATTAAATATTTTTCTTTGCTTTTTTTTCAGGAGCAGTCTTGGGGGCATAGTAAGGAGTTAGGGAAGCCAAAAGCTTTCATCAGAGAAATGTACCTAATGAAGTTGAACAGAAATGCCAAACCCAGTGTCACAATTGAAGAACAATACAACATGCTGCGAAATAATGATGTATGGGACTAAAGCTACTTGTTTTTTTTATGTATCATATGTATTAATAAAGTAGGTTATTATAATAAATAATTACAAATATTTAATATTTGTATTTCAATTCTCAAACCTGATTAATAATTATTATACACATTTGAAGTTTATACACAACCATGATGAATGTCAAACTAAAAAAATACAGTGCTGTAATGGAAGCCTGTTTATTTTTTTAGGATTAAACCTCATATAAGGCACTAACTGGAAGACAAAGAAGCATACTGTATTCCTTTATGTATTAGTATGTTGTATCAAGCTAAATAAGAAATTATCTGCAACAAGAATGCAAAAGGAAAAGCATGGAACCAATATGGAATGTACTGTTTCATGTTGCCTTAAGATTAGCAACTTAAAATATTTAAAACCAATTTATTCATTACAAAAAGGAAATGAATGTAATTAGAAGATGTAACAGAAATACTGAAAACATTTCATAACTAATGGCTGTCAAGTTGCGATCCTTAAAATCATAAAAATCATAAGTAAATTTCTATCCCAAATTTTAAGAGAAAAAACAAAACAGCTATTCACTGTAAGTTAAATGATCCAATCCCAAATTTTAGGAGAAAAAACAAAAAAGCTATTCACTGTAATTTAAATGATCCAATCTTGAATAAGGTGCAGATATCAATTATTGTAAAGTAGTTATACAAGACCAAAGAGTACCTATCATAAAGACTAAAGTATGCTACACCTGCACTATACACCAACCTTCCTTAATGCCCCTGAACTTCCAAAAACTGTCTACAAAGCGACACTTTATAAAAGGAATTTAAATTATACTTTCTAATGATCAATACTGAAATTCATACAACAACTACCAACTACAAAATGAAAACCTTTGAATTGGATGTGGTGTATCAATTACAAAATGTTCAAACAGTTTCACAAGAGATAGAGAAATATAGTTCATCTACACTGTAAGATTCTTATATTTTTTTGAGTTTTCAATACTATGAAATTGCCAACTGTCTCTCATAACTAAAAAGTCTTGTTTATCAATGTGCATATAGTAACTTGATAACTTCCAAAATTAATGTTATGCGCTAAAGGTTTCCTTTGTTTAATGACAAAAATCTCTATAGTTGTGAAGCTTAATGGGAAATACATTTTTTGCAAAATATGTGGCTACTTATGCTGCAAGTTTTGATGTTAAACTGATATGTAATGGTACAAAGAGCTCTGTTGGAAGTAAAAATAGAAAACGTGTTTTCTGCATATCAATGGACTCTGTCATCTTTTAACTTCATAAGATTACCAAAAGTGACCAAGGCACAGATAGATCACCATAAATAATCCTCGCTGACAAAATGCTTAATTTTGGACAAGTCCATGTACCCTACACAGCCAAATTTTTCTATCATCAATGCATTAAAAGATGCAAATCACAATTGTGGCCACTATGGAATGAGTGGCCAAAATTTTTAAATGTTATAATTTGCCATGGAAAATTTCAGAAATACTTTGTGCTTTAATTATTAGCACCATCTCATCAAAGGGATATGAAACCTTTGTTAAAAGTAGACCCCTTGAGAGAATAAAATTCAGTAAGAATACTTAATCTAAATTGATTAGTTTCAAGGATTACTTGATAAAGTACACAGTAACTTGCACATCACCACAAATGATCCCTAATACTTGATAATATTCAACAGAAAAATATAAAAAATCCACAAAGCAAAACAATTATCGTAGGTTCAGTGTTAGTATCAACATTATAGGCAACAACTACAGTAAAATACTACATTACCAAGTAGTAAATTTAAAATCACATTCACAAGTACTATAAAATGTAAATTCAAAGATATGTGATTATATAAAACTACATTAATTTAAAGTCTTGCTACAATTAATAACAACATTCTTCCCAATAGCACCTTGTTTAATGATATCTGAGACTTTTAAAGCCTCAAAGAGCACCATGAGTAAAACCCCATATAACTTACAGCTTAACCAAGCATAACCAAGGTCCTAAAGTTATTAGAGTCACCAACCCTTCTACTGCTTGTTTACCAGAATACTGTGGCACATAGGGAAATTGTACTGTTATTTATTCAGAAGGGTCCACCAAGTGCAGGGAGATGATTCTGGAGGTACTTATGAACCCTAGGCCAGATTTCATTAGATTCTGTCCCGCAAAATACCTGCAAGATTCCTAATTCTTCATAGAAGTCTTTGAGAGGCTTAGTACTGCTTTCATATAAATCTAGTCGCTGCCTTATTGACTCTGGTTTGTCATCTTCTCGCTGCACCAGGTCTTCACCAGTCACATCATCTTTTCCCTAAAGGAAAAAATTTGTTGAGAAACATATTTGAAGTGAGTAAAAGAACCTCTTGTCTAGGCACAACAGCACTTATGGTAATTCTACAGAAAAGCTCAGCGGCTTATTTTGTGTTTTTTATTTTGAAAATCACTAAAATAACAAAAAATTTATCAATTGATTGACCTAGAAATAGGTGGAAACCTACATAAAAAGGCAATAATAATTAAGGATCATTGAAGCAAACATCATTTATCTACAGTAATGATTATGAAGGACCACATGGAAAGCAGGGGTTTTGGGTGGGAATGAAGTAGAAGAAT
The DNA here is from genome assembly GCF_040412425.1 of Macrobrachium rosenbergii. Classification (NCBI taxonomy): domain Eukaryota; kingdom Metazoa; phylum Arthropoda; class Malacostraca; order Decapoda; family Palaemonidae; genus Macrobrachium; species Macrobrachium rosenbergii. Next base: position 39,500,289 of record NC_089754.1, on the reverse strand, counting down.
GTAACTTACCTAACCTCACCTAGGGTGAACATCCTTACCTAGTTTGAAACCTGACTTAACCGAGCCTACGGCACTGTAAATTCTTATAGGGTTGCATCCTGACCTACCACACCTAACCTAACCTAACTTAAGCCACTGTTAATTCAACAGGGTTATGTCCAAACCAAACCTAGCCTAGAGCTATGTAAATGCAAATAAATTTGTGTCCTAACCTAACCCACGGACACCAAATTCAAAAGGGGTTAGGGTGTACATTCTAAACTACCAGACCAGGCCAGACCTGACCTGACCTGACCTGACCTAACCTATGGCACTGTAAATTCAAACCCACCAACCCTTAACCCACCAAACCGACGCCAACCCGGGGGGTGGGAGACATCCTTACATTCTTTGCAAGCTAAGGTTTGTAGTCTATGCATTTGAGACCCCCACACCCCCTTTTAATATTAACCATAATCATTGTAATTTACAACATACCCTATTCTAGAAAACAATCTAATACATCAAAATTAATGGCCAAATCACATCTGAAGTGAAAAATCAAACACATTACTAAAAAACAATGCACATAACATAAAATACAAAGTTTGGCTGCAAACACAATAAAACCAAAAATATTACCTTATTTTGTAGATAAAGGGGGTTGTTCAATGATCCTTAATTATTACTGTCTATATTTCATGTAGGTTCATTCATATTTTTATATCAATCAATAATTTAGTGATTTTCATAATAAGAAAAATAAGCCTGTAAAGAGACAAAAATCTCCAACACAAACAATTTTCACGTGTTAGGAAACAACATAAAACGATTGCTACTGCGGCACTGTGCTTCCATGATGAATGGCTGAACATACTCAAATGACCAGCAGTAGGATGGCACAAAAGAATATTAAAGGGTCAAAAATTTTTTTCATTAAAGTGGATGCATCAATATTGTGGGAGCTCATCAGGTATACAAAAAAAAAAAAAAAAAAAAAAAAAAACTGGAATAAACTTTCTTACAAAAAAACACTCCCATGCAAGTTGGATGAAACCAAGTCACCCAAGGAAGACGCCACATAGAAACCAACATACAAATACATGGCAGCTCAATCTGAGTGGTCAAAGAAACAGAGCAATGAACTTAGAATAATTTCAAGAGCATCAATACAAGATGCCTACTTTACTTATCAATTTTTGCAGGAATTATTACAAGTTCTCAAATTACAGTACTGTATCTCACCTATTCTGTATTATATACACCCTTTTCTATATTTTCCAGTAAAAAACTATTGATACATGATACAGTACCTCCATACATAGCTCTTCTGCAGAATTACCATTTTTACAATGAACTGACGGACATTTGATCATAATATTTACTACATATTTTGTAAAGAGAGGAATCATTTCATTGTAAAGCAATTTACTTGACATTAATCATTATCATTATTTTTTTAAGTCTTACTTTTCCTTCACAGGGCTAAATGCAAAATGAATTCTCTCCACTCCTTTCTATATTGTGCAATTTCCGCCCATATGGTCCTAGTCCCTTCTCCATGAATTTCTGGGTGTTCTTACCAATCTCCATCCTGCTACTTTATTACTGACTTCTCTAACCAACTACTCCTCTTTCATTTTTAACTACATAAGCTTTCTGCCATTTCTCAGTCACCGGACCTCACATCTCTCACCACCTCCCTTACTTTTATTACAAGCTTCCCAACATGCCCAAACCATGATTTTCTTCATTTTGTAATTACACAAGTACATAAACCTATTACTGTATTATAAAACTGAATCAAAACAAAAATTCATCAACATCCGTGAAAAACCAATGCAGTACCTATAACTGCATATTAGAATATTAGCAATATTCACTAAATAAAATCAACTTGATGCAAAGACTGATGGAATGGATAAAGCCAATGCCCTTACCTAATCTGATGAACATGACAAATACAAAAATTGGGGTTTAACCCTACAGGCCTGTTTCTTGGCGAGAGAAGATTACAAGGAAAACTGACAATCACACACCCAATGAAGATTTGTACCCATCAGTGTATATTGCACCGTGTGAATCCTATGCCCTAGACCTACTAATCATCATACTTTGTTTTGTTTAGCTTTTACTTCATCCCCGTAAATTGTACCATACAGTTATTTTAGCTATACTGTACCTCCGTTGAGAGGTTCAGTAACCAACAGGTCTATATCCAGAATATGAAATCAATACAGAGAGGGTAGCATTATCTGCTTAAGCACCTAGCTTCTTAAGAAAGGCCAAACCACAAACAGGGTACTGCACATACAAGTAATATAAAAATTTATGGGACAATGAGACTACCCTAAGGAATCCTATAGGTTAAATTCCTGTAGTTGCTTTAGTGCTAATCGACACCTACTCTTTGTAATCTATTAGTTAAAATCATCATCATCATCGTAACAATTTCCCAGGGATACATGAATTACGAAGTTGAGACTGCAGAGAGACGCTCTTCTACTTTTTCTGACAACTAGCTCTTAATCATAACATTAGTTGTTCAAAGACAAGGGTATCAAAGAGTGTCTTTCTTCCCTTTATTATTCTGTTTGTACCCAACTTCCTTCATGATTCATGTTAGCCAAAGCTAGTGCATTATGACACTTTTTGTTTAGAACACTTTCTCAAGGGAGAGAAATAACCTAGCAAAACCAATAACACACTAAAATAAAATTTTAGTGTAAAGATTAAAGAATAAAGTGCTGCATATCTTACAACAACAAAAGCTGTCGGTTAAATTACTTATTCTTGATCAGTGTTGTTAGTCTGACTTCTCACATCAGGGTTAATACAGTCAAGAGTAAACAGTATGTTAAATTTTTACTTGACTTCCCATGTAAATTAATATTTCTGATCACTAGGAAAGTGCATGCATAAGTATATTGTACTTCCAAGTTATTACATATTTCATATGGTTGGCTTATTCCATGTTTATGCTTGTACTAAATTCACAGTGGATAATCCCCTCAAAACTTTAAACTATCCTTCAAACCACCAAATTACATGACCATGGCATACAATTTTCACCCAGTACAATACATAAAAAAATCTAGTTCTTGTTGTAAGGTTAATGGTTTGAGTGACTGCTGCATGTAAACAATAAGAAATAAGTTTAATGGATAATTCCAAAGAAAAGAATAAATAAAAAAGAAAAGCAAAAACAAACATGCATAACTTACAGGAATCTTTGGTGGGTTGAACTCTGTATGATAAATCCTTCCAGAAGGCAGGTGAGTCCAACGACATTTGAGGCGGTCAATTATAACCTCATTAGGTACTTCAAGGCTCAGAACCAGGTCAAGCTAGGGAGATAAGCATCATAACAAAGGTTGCAGCAACAAATTACAAGTGCAAAGAATATATGATCTTGTGATACAGGTGGGATTGGAAAATTCAAACTCATAGTGATGGTTAAAAACAATAATCAGGAAACAAAATACATTAAAAGATGGGGTAATAACAATAACTAAGTGTAGCATACAGTTCTCAAAAGTAACAGGTCTTTCTAATACAAGAACATACAGTAGTTTGACTCTTTGTTGCACTATAATTCTCTAATTGTTTACAGAATTATATGCCGCATACTAAATACATGTACTATACACTACAGTATACAATAGCTGCAACTTGATGTTCATTTGGTAATTTATTAATTCTATTTATTTGTTTTACTGTTTATCTGACTGCCATTGCAAGATGTATTGAACCAAATACAACATTATTAAGCCATCTTTGTCATCCTTTCTTTGCATGCACAATGTTGAACTTATATAAAGATTCAGAATAAAAATATGCATTCCACATATGCCAAAACAATTATGGTTATGTGAAAATGCAAGAAGCAAGGTAATTCATTTTAATTTAGTGAAGCAAGATTATTAACATAAGTAACAAAACACACACACATGCTGTAACTTATGTTTGTAGACCTGGACTTTGGACTAGGAAACAGTATAAAGTTAACTTTTTCATGTGCATAACCATCATTGCTACTTATTAACCTTTTAAGTTTTTTAACATATATACATAAAAGAAAAAATGTACAGACTACAGTATACAAATGGGTAAAAGTGAAATAGTAAAAGTGAAGTTGATGATGGACAACATGTGTAAGCAGTTAAGGACTGCCGCTATATTATATACCCTGTGGGTATTAAGAGTGAACTCAATGAATGTTGGTACAGGAAATGCAAGTGTGTCATGCACCTCTTGTAGGTTTACAGTGTCCATCACTTCACTTTTTTTCTTTACTTTCTTCTTTTTGTACTCTTACTTTTCTTATTTTCTGCAAAAAAAAAAACTTACAAGCTAAATAAGATGCATGCAGCTATGATGGTTATGCACATGCAAAAGTAATCTTAAAACTACTACCTGGTCAAAATTCCAGGTCTACAACATTTTATGGTTTGTGTTTTTGTTACTTTTGATACTTGGTTCACTTGATTAATATTAATTACAGTTCTTACCTCTTGTATTTTCACTATTTTGTTTCTTCTGAACGTGTATCATTTATGTATTCACTATTCAGATATGTTTGAGGTGCTTTACACAACATATATCCATTTTCCTTTCATATCGATAATTAAGTTCTTGCATTAAAATATTCATATTTGATTTAACTAATTCATTTAACAATTTCTGTTATACATGTTTACAAATAAGAGTTATGAGTTTCTACTATTAAATTTGATCTTCACACTTCGTGAGTATAAATAAAAAGGATAAGAGAAGTTTCAGCTAAGTATTGTAGTATTTACTAGTATGAGTTTACAGTATATATAAATCTTAAAAGGCCACAGGATATCCTATGGTTAAAGGATCTAAAACTGCATTCCCTTATTGTCAATACTGTATTAGGATCATGAAACCAAAAGCCAAAAGTTCTCAGGTTAAAGCTGAGACTGAAAAATGTTAGTGCACTTAGAATCAGAATACTTACCATGCTCATGAACATTAATCAAAACCCTGCTAATATTGCACTACCAAAAGTCAACCGATAATAAAATGAATATGATAAATCCAAAATACTTCTACAGCCATATAATATCCTCTACAGATCATCTATACTATGTATGATACATGAAAGCCAGAATTTCTTGAAAGCTTTACACATTTTGCTTAACAAATTTGACTGTGTTAGTAATACAGTACACTAATTTATTGTGTGATTAATGGACAAGACTGAGGGTCTCATCACCTCCCAAACTAATGTGAGTGGCTTGAAGTAAGAGAGGGTTAACATCAATTAATTTAATGTCATGATAACATTAAAACAGGGTGACTTCACTGGAGACCACCATGATCAGATGGTAAATACTTGTTAATTTACTACACTACACTTAGTTGCTGGGCAGGTTCTGATATATTATTAATTATATCAGTGCAGATGGAATAAGACAAAATGCCATTTGTATTGTATTGAAGGGTCCAGTTAAAACAAATGAATGTGAGTGAGATGATTGCAGAACTCTTTAAGTGGTGTGCTTAAAAACATATATTTATAGCATAATGTTACTTGGGAAAACTCAGTAACACTTTATCTTGCTTAAGCTGAGATGTTCAGTTAGGAAAGTGGTGTCTGAAAATTATTTCAGAAACTGTTGAAAGACAAGATGGAAAACAAGGAAATTTCAGAGTAAAGGTTGGGACTGGATACACTAAGTGTTATTCTAAAGCAAAGGCTAAACATCCTGGGCACTGTATTTGAAAAGAAAAACACCTGTAATGGGTCTACCTAAGATAGCTACAAATGAGGCTTTCTTTATGAAAGTGGCACAGGTAACATTCCTTGCCTAACATATTTACAGTACTACTCATACAAAAGCAATCTCGACAGATTTCAAGCTTTTTCTTTCATTTGCATTTAACATCCACACTTCACTTTTATTAATGAGTGTTGGTTCAACAAACCCTCCATACATCGGTTCAACAAACCCTCCATACATCACAACTTTCTCTTCATTGACAATGCTCTTCTAAACTTTGTTCACTATCAGCAACTAACCCTGTATCACTGGCAAATATCAGCCACACAGTACTCCATTTACGTGCCCTCTTCTTACAACAAAATAAAATACAGTATAGAATTTAGGCCAAAGGCCTAGCGCTGGGGCCTATGAGGTCATTCAGTGCTGAAATGAAAATTGACAGGAAAAAGGTCTGAAATGTGTAACAGGAGGAAAAAAATGCAATGGTTGCACTATGAACCAACTGTTAGGAAAGGGTGGAAAGTAAGATGGAAGAAAGGGAATATGAACTGAAGTGCAGTAAAAGGAATAAAAGGGGTTGCAGCTAGGGGCTGAAGGGATGCTGCAAAGAACCTTAAGTAATGCCTACAGTGCACTGATGGCACTACCCCTTTACAGGGGTATCCCCTTCTCATTCTGTTTTTCGTACCTACATTTTCTGTCCTTTCCCCAACTTCTTACACTATCCCATCCATAAAAAAACTGAAGTGACATGGCCACAAAACTCACATTTTTTAAACACCAACTTTCCCAGTAAGAAATTTCTCAAAAAATGTTATTTTAACAACATTTCAAACAAAATATTCTGATAACCGTGTTGCAAACTTCACACTTCTTCAGAAACAACAACCAGGAAATGATAATTTCTAAGTCTCTCTCTGACACTTCTTGTGAATATAGGTAATGGGTTGCTCACTTATTTTTAAATGAATGAGGAGTGCAATCATCTGAAACACAACTATTCTCTTTAAGACTGATGGTGAATAAAGCTAATGACTTAAAACATGTAAATAGTCCTAATGAAGTTGACAAGATGAGGTCAAAACCCAAGAGAAATGCATATCTGTCAACAGCAAAAACTGGTTGAACTGTTACAAATGATTACAGCAATGCTATGTGCTTAAACTATTAGCATGTAAAAGCTAAAAGTTTAGGACTATGGCAGTACAGCAAGAATACTGCATTAGATCATTTGATGGTTTTCTAAGAATTTCTTCAACAATCACTTTTATGACTAAATGAAATCATAGTACATATTCAACTGCATTTTATTCATTGTCAGCTGTCACACTCTGACAGTTTGAGCAGGCAAACTGCACAAGACAGGTTTATAATAATATATATTACTTAGATAAACTGCCAACCTTTTTTGTTATAATTAAATGCTGAGTTGAAATTTAATTATTCTTTTTATATCTAGATGTCACTGAAGCTTTGGGGAAGGGGTTTTACTAAAATATGAGACTTGGTATAACCTTCACAGGATGAAAAGGCTGTGCCAATATCAGCAGACCAGCCACATTCATCTAATTTATGGACAAATCTGTAAACACACTTATTTTACTTAATGATTTTTAGTATAGTAGTTGTACACTTTTGTAAGTTGTGCACATAATCAACAATCACAGTGGTGTAAAGACTGACTGAAATTAAATCAATCTAACAAGCATTAGGCCTAGAAAAAACAAGAGCAACTGCAGTGTTCCATACTTCCATAGAAACTGACACCACAGGAAGATTCTCAGGAAATGATAATTGCCAAGTTCAAATGGTTACAATAAGACTTAAAATCTGAAAGTGATGTCACTAAGGCACTGATGATAAAAACAGCTGAAGATTATACTTGAACATAAAAACTTACAATTCAAAACGAGGAATCTTACTAGAACAGCCATGATGAGTGGAAACTACAAAAGTGGTGAAGATTATAATACAGTAGTTCACCAATACAATGAAAAGACAGGCAGATGAACGATCTGCTAGCAAAGTGGGGAGGTTATTGTCGACCAATTCAGAGTAGCTTATATCACTTAGTAAGTACAACACTACTTAGAATTCACAGCCGGTGTCCCGGTGTTTTTCCGGAATAAAATTTTATCAATGTACCTGACAAAGATGACACTTTGTCACAGAGTATCTTACATCCCTACCTAATTTTTTTACTGTATTCTGTATTACGAAAGTTGCATAATTCAGGTAATTATAAGAGTAACACCGACTTCCTGTAGACATCGCCAGCAAACTCAAAGGAATGTCTTTTGAAGACATAATGATGTAACTTATGATGTCATTAACTTGCCTCCATCTCGATGGATAATTGGCTATTCGTGAAAAAGTCTCAACCTCTGGCAACAATGAAATACAACCAATACTCCTTGTTTACACTTTGTAGTAGTGGTAGTAGTAGTAGTAGTATATAGGAGGCCATTTATGCCATGAAGTTGAAGAAAAGTTTCTAATCCGAAAAATTACTTTCTATCACTATTTCTCGATTGAAGAAAAGTAGGTTAGTATATAGGATTTATGCCACAAGTAATCCGAAAAATTACTTTCTATCACTATTTCTCGATTGAAAATTTATATAATTAAAAATCAATTAACAAAGCGAAGAAAACTTTGGCATTTGTCATAACTCCTTTGATATTTTTCCTAATATGACAGTGACGATCATTGTAATAAATAGACAGCTGCATAGGATTAGATTGGATTACAGAACTTAGACTTCAAGCCAAGCACTGGGACCTATAGAGGTCATTCAGTGATGTATTATAACCCATGACTTCTTTTTTTCGGCAAAGCAAGTTTTAATGTTGTTCCGCAAGTTATATTTTACTAAGAAATCAACAACTATTGCTTTATAAAACATATACAATTATCTTTCTGCACCTTATGGAAGTCAACAAATGATGAAAACTTGGTAGCCTTGGATGTCCGGGTGTACTCTTACCCAAGAAAAGGGCCCTATTACTGTATTCATTTACCTGTTCAAGCTTACGTACGGTTTGCCACAGGTCTCCTCACTTCTGAACAATTGTGCAAGTCGAATCACAAAAGCTGTCCTGCAACCACAGGGACAATGACTTATCATAGCCGCCATTCTTGAAGCCTTGACAAGGTACGAATATTCATTCAGAATTTCAGAGATAGCTGTTTGTCATCATCACCTTGTGGGAGGAGTCGGGACGTCGTATGTTTACAACACGTATAACTTTGAACCCATACATTAGAGTGTTCTGCCACTGGCTTTGGCTGCTTTATTTTACTCTTATGAATACTGTATACTTTTTTCTCATATAAGTAATAAAGAATGCTGCCAAAATTAGGTAGGGATGTAAAGTATACTATGGTTAAGTAATATCTTTGTCAAATGCACAGAAAAAATAGTTATTCCAGAAAAACACCGGGACAAAGGCTCTGAATCCCATAGTAGGTGTTAATGACAATTCTGAAGTCTTATTTTCTTGTCATAAAACTTAAGAAAATGTAAAACACAATGGTTGATACACATGAGAGTAATAATGGTTTGCATTTGGTTATAAGCTTAAGCAAATCAGAATTACAAAAATTTGCTATTAAAAAAACAAAACAGAATATATTATACAAAGCAAACCTCTTCCCCACATGTCTAGGGAGGGGGTTTGTCCTCATCAATCAACACAATCCAATGGATGAATTCTCATGCTCTCAAATGTTGGTGTCCGTATTATTACCAGTAAAATTTGACAAATAAATATTATGATCTGTACATACTGTACTTTGAACAGACTAAAAGGGCACTAAAGCAGTTGATTTACATGCTTAATGATCACAGTGCATGGCAAAATCATTTTTAAAATTTTAATTAATGAACAGCAAACCTCTGCTTCTCTCATTTTTCCTTTTGTATTTTCTATAAAATGGGTAAATTTATCTTTGGGTACAATAAATAATCTTCACTACCAAGCAGTATCTTTTTGTAATTCTCAAAAATTAGCTACTGAACACATTAGTCTTACAATGCTTTGTGTACAATGCATAGAAAAGAATGGAAACTTCAATATTTTATATCACAATTTCTATTCAAAGTTTAATCCAGTAAATTTTCAAGAATAAAAAAAAAGGAAACCTCTTGGTTACTGTATTCATCAATTAGAATGATTAAGAGCAGACTCACATGAATAACAATAAATAATGTAGGAACTGCCAGTGTGTTAGGAAAGCTAGTTCAAAGAACAAATTTATGTATTACAATAGCCTGTAGCATTCTAAACATCCCAGATGCCTACTCTAACTACAGTTAAGTTTCATAAAATAAAAACCAAAGACCTAAGACACCCTTCAACTAACTAGTAAAGCAATAAAAACAGATTATCAGAAAGTTTGCGTTACCACTAAAAAGGTTCTCCAAACTACACTTCAAAAGCTGCATGGCATTTCTACATGAAGTTGACCAACAATAACCAAACACCCAATACTTACGTATGCTGATGTGGGTAAAGGCAATACATTCTGACTGTTAAGAATAAAGTATTATATCAGTAATGAATAATGTTAATTGTAAATAATTTTAAAACCAATCAGCATCAACATAGTGCTTCCTCTATCACCATCTTCTAAATCACAAGTTTTGTTATGGGAGATTGATATGAATAAAGCATTATATCAAGTAATAAATAATATTTGTAAATAATTCTCAAACCAATCATTATCAAGGTAGTGCCTTTTCAAACAATTACCTTTCAAATCACAATTTCTTTTATCAAGGATTAGATTTGAGTTCCTAATTGTTATACATTCCTTAAACAAAAGGAGTACAACTACTACCCAATTCACATAGCATTTACATTAATTTTGGTACTTTGAGCAGAGATGATTCATATAACTATACTGTATATACACTATACAGTGAGTTGTGTGTTATTTACTTGTATGCAAACACCATAGACAGCTCCTTACACCAAATCATATGAAGTACTTGAATTCAAAATCATATAAAGTACTGTATTTGAATTCAAGTGAATACTTAGACACTTGCGGGGTCATGGAACATGCATAAGTCAAGGGTCAACAGTGTCGGTAAATACACGCCATGGTAATACATTTGCCTTACTGAATATTCCCTTGACAATGTGGGTTGCTGATCCAATTAAGCCTGTAGAAATGAAAAACTTACGATCTCCATTTGCTTAACTTATTTCTACTGGTAATACATGTCAAAATCTATGAGAGCTTTAACTGTCTAATATATATCATCATCCCTTACAGAATACCTGTTTGAAATTTAAGTATTCCCTTACTAAGACCCTTAATTTACAAAGCATACTACTGGCTGATCAACTAAAACTACAATCATTTCAGAATCACTAAAGGGATTCTAGATAGAGCAAATAGGTTGTCGCACCACAAGGGAGACCCCTCTATAACACTGGAAACAAATCATTCTCTTGTGCACAGGAGGAACCCCTCTATAACAATGGTAACAAGTCGTTCTTTTGTGTAAAAGAAGTCCAGTCTGTGGAGCTGGGATGCAGGCAACAGGTCACTGGGACTTACAAAGTGAAGTAAAGAAATTATGTCAAGTTTTCTTACCTTTCAAAATGACTTGGTCACAATATGAATGTAATCTGACAATGACTGGCTGAATCTACAGACATTTTAACCTACAGTATAAAAATTAGTATGTTGGAGAATCCTGAGCTGAATATGTTTAAAAAGAAGCAAAATAAATTACAGAGAAGACTGGTCTCAGTTGAGCACATCTACAAAAAAAAATAAATTCTGCATTGAAGACTAGTCTCAGGTGAACACTTGAGTGGTTTTGCAAAGAATGAATAAAATAAAAATGTATAATCAACCCTAGCAAAGTATTTAGTATGTAAGCATATTAGGTGTAATGAGTTAGTGCTTATAAAATGAAGGTGGCCTTAAAAGACTTCTCTTTCTTTTAACAGAAATTTATAACAATGTAAATCATTTATCTGCACACCAGACTTTAATGCTAAAATTTTACCACTACACCAACTACATCATATAATGCATAAGATGAAAATAAAAATGTAATTTTTCATAAAACAAAACCAATTTTACTTTTTAGTACAAACCCATCAGTAATAAACAAGCAACGTTTGTGGTCTTCCACGAGAGATCAGTGCCACCAAGAAATAAGTTCATAGCAACTATAAGCCTCAATTTTTTGTGTTAAAAGGAACAGAATTGTAATACAAAAAGCACCTTGGTTGAAGGGGAAATCTTTCGTGAGAGATGGAGTGTATAAATATATTTTGTTATTGAGAAATTAAATACTATGATTCACTGCAAATCATTACTCAAAATATAGCTGGAATCATAATTTAGAGGAAAATTCAAGATAACGAGTTCCCCAGAGTAGCTTGAGGTTAACTGTAGGCCCAGGAGAACTTAAGGACTGAAGAATAACAATGTACCAGAAGCTCAAATGGTGACACAATCTTTAAGAAAGTGAGATACATTTATCATCAAGGAGAGATATCGTGACGTAACCCTTGAATCTCAAGGATGCCAGTAATAGAGGAAAATGCAAAATGAAGTAATAACTATAAAGATGAAGGAGTTTCCTAGTTTCCTCAGTTAAAGCTGGTAAACTCTGCCCAACTGCTACTATTCCTTCTAAGGAAAGAGTGTCCAACCCTCTATTCACACATTTCTAAGATAAAAACTTGCAAAAGCAGTCTGGCACCTAGAGCCAGCCATTGCAACTATGCTGACATCAAGGTCAAGATAAAGAGAGTTCTCTATTCTCATGAACATGGCTTTCACTTGTGGTGCTTTATCATCTGATACATTATCAAAGGCTCACAAAGTATGTTATCTGAGCCGGAGGGGTGTTCTTGGAGAGTTTCCTGGAGTGACCAGAGAGGAACAATCTGAAATACCTTTCCTGAGATCCTTTGTTCTATGGAGATAACAGTGGACACTTCTAAGTAGACAACGATCCTTATTATATCGAGTGGATGAGTCATGGCTACTCAAAATGTGCATCTTTGACAAAAAGTTTGCTGTAAAAGAAAATCCTAGTGAGCTCCATCATTCAGTATGTGTAATCTTACTATGGAGTGCATGAAGTTTAAAAGACCCATCTCTCAGAAGTCAAGGACAGTAGAGAGGTCTTCAGTGTAGAACAACACAGAGAAGATTCCTCCAAAGGTTTGTACAGAGGCTTAGAAAGACTGGCAATACCAGTGACAGGTCCCTCTTAGCTATCTTGGACATCTTGCTTGGAACCTTCTTCTGAAAATACTAAGTCTCTTCAACTTCCTTCAAGTGACCAAGTCTGGTCCACAAGGCACAAATACCTGATTAACATAAGATGTGCTTTATTTTATAAAACAGAAAGCTTCAAATGAATCTTCATGAAAAAGAGAAAACTGGCTATCAGGGAGATTAAGGCCTCAATAGATTAACATCCCTCCTGCTGCATCAATTTTAGAACTGGTTTCACTGGATTTGGCAGAGGATGAGGGTTGAAGATCTAAATTGTATAGAGATAGTATCAGCTCATTCAGCAAAAAAACTCTATTGCTAGATAACTCTGTTTGAGGTCTACATCTCTAGGTTCTTGTAGATGTGACACAAGTGTGGCTGATGAAGAAGCATTTCCAATGAAGGTATTTTACATCTTAGGTTCTTGTCGATGTGGCACAAGTGTGGCTGATGAAGAAGCATTTCCCATAAAGGTATTTTTCTGGAAGTGTCAACCAACATTGATACAAGCTCAATGAACAGTTCTAGCTGCAGCCAAATGGAAACTAGTATGGTTATCCTGAGTTATTTTGAGGATTTGAGGCTCTCCACAAATTCTCTAATGAAGTCAAAGAGGAAAAGATAAAATAAAATGATGCCCCAGAGCCCATATAGGCCCCTGAAAATGTCAGGGTATCCAGACCACTCTGAAGGATGAACCTAAATCTCCAACTGTAAACATATCCTCACCTTTTCATGCTTATTCAAGGCTTCTGCTTGAGGTCTTGTTCGTGGAAAACCATCTAACAACCATGATGATGATGTAATTTTTGCAAGCTCTTCAGATATTAGCTTGACCATTACATCATCAGGCACCAATTTTCCAGCTGTCATGTAAGCTTTGGCTTTAACACCCAGTTCTGAAAATACACCAAGTTTAGTTTTACATGCAAAAGCATACAAATATCCTGTGCTATGGTAATTCTGAATTAGTGTACTTTGAAAATATTTCATTTCCTAATTAAGTTAGAAATTACATCTCTTACAAAGTACTGTAGTTGTATGGGAATTACCACTAACATCTGATGTTTATAGGGAATGTCTGTTACTTCATAGGAATTAGAACTTTTCTATAATTATACTGACATGCTGCAAAATCATGGTTATCACCCCATATGAATATTTAGAGTAAATCAAAATCTAAATGGTCCCTCATAGTGTATAAACCATCATTTCGCTTAAGCCTATATTTGCTACTATGGACCTGATTGAGGAAACTGTTGTATGCAAGGCATGCTATCTTCACCTTGAAATTAACCATTCTAAAGGGCAAAGAGACAGGGATCTTTTAAACAGAATTATTTTAACTTGAAAATAGATGTAGAGAAACATTTAACATTTTTTATATTAAAACACTGACTTTAAGAAGAAACTCCTTGTTAACCCTTAAGGGATAGGTTAATTATATATCATGCACACCCCCAGACCAGGCAAACTTTATGGTTGGCCAGTTTAAGAAAAAACACATCAATGGAAAGCGGAAGATATGCAAATGCACATGGTGTAAGATAAAAAATTCTAAAAAATTTTCCCTACCTTCCACGGGAAGTTGAAAGTGACTATTTACAACCCTGTGTGGGGCCTCTTTTACAAAACACTCTTAATTTTACCAAGTTATACATGTTTTTTCTAATAATTTATTTTATTCTATTTTGTAAAATTATAATTACAGCTCACACAATATCATGACAGATAAGTACTAAAATCAATAACAAATTCTGAGTACAGTATATTTGTTGTAAAATATTTACATATATTTACTGTACTGAGATTGGGAGATGCGTAACTTTTTTGGAGGTATACATGTTTTTTCTAATATTTCTTTGCACCTTTCTGTGCAAAACTACAATTATAACTGACATCATATCATAAAAGATAAGAACTAAAACCAGCTGTAATCCCTGGGTATATTTATGAGCAAATAAATAAAAAGACGTCATGGGGGAGAGAGGAAAGAGAGGAGCAAGACATCCCTCCCATCAAGTCAAGAACAATACTGATCTCCCCGAGATGCCCACTGACTGACCTGAGCCCAGTCTAAAATTGCCACCAGTCATTTACGGGCCATTGAAGTGATGGAAACTCTTTCTTGCTCGATACAGCCAAATCGTATGGCGCGTAATATTACTACTCGTATGAGGATCCCCGTCCATCACCCAAAACCTGTTATAGATACTCATATGAAGATTCCTGTCCATTAAGGGTTAACTGGTAGCTACCCACTCCGAAGGTGTGCATCCTCACAACCTGGGGTGTCTAATCACTGATTAAAAAACTCACTTTGTAGTCTGACTGACTAGCTGCGAGAAAAAGCAAGGACAGGAGGTAGGGATTCTGTATTACATATCCTATAAGTAATTGGTTTGTGTGAAAAAATTATTCTTAAAAATAATTAAAATTATTTCACAAAACTCTATTATTCAAAGCCCAGATTGGTTTTACATGAGAAGGATCAAGCTGCTATTAAACCCCAAAGTTGGCAGCTTAAGAATTATGAATTCATTTTAGAGCTCATGAGATTGAATCAGGTAAAAGAATTCCTGGTTTTAAAAGTGAACAGAGTTGTGTCTGTGTGAGAGAAACCTAATAAGAATGAGTAACTCCAAGAAATTTGTAATTTGTAAACCTAAGTTACAGTGAAAACCTTTCACTTCTTATGTGCCATAGAATACTCTATGGTAATAGCACAAGAGAGCAGCAATTACCCATCATGATTGATAACAGAAGCAAATAACCCATAAAGTTCTACATCTTGAATATTGCCATAATGAGAAAATGTTTGAGGTTTCATCATGAATCTTGAATCTTCTGGTATTTGAACTACAACTGAAACTGGGATTACTTATACTACTGCTTCTACAGGACCTAAGAATATGAATCAAACCACCTTTGAGTTAAATCCCGGAAATATAAACTCATAAAAACTGTTTGGCAATTCTGTGCACCTCTTCTGGAATTGTTGGTCCACTTTTATTCCTGACTGAATGTGATCCAAGTATGTACAGGGTATGACTTAACGACTCCTCTCAGATATGCAAAAGCCAGAAGGTATAGAAAAAGTTCTAAGTCATAATAAAAAAATTTTGTCTCATTGGTTCCACTTTTTCTGAGGAATCTCCTCCTTAGGTGAAATTTAACAACCAAAACTTCTCAGGTAAAAAAATAAAGAGCAGTAGCCTTAGGAATCAGGGGCTTACATAAAACTTAACTGGTTGTCTTTGACAGGTACTCTAAAGCTACCTTTAAGATACAAGGTTCAGGCAATGAAAGACTATTGAATTTATATGATGTCTAAGTACGAAATGACCTTGATAGAACTCTAAATAAATTTTCAATCTTTCCAACTTCAAAAGGTTGCATCCTTGATGATGCTAGGGTGACAATGTACCCCTCTATGCCTGGCCGACAGGAATTTAACTTTTCTCTCTTTTTCGGAACAAGATGCATTTATTTTCCTTTTGCTTCCTTAATTGCTTTGAGGGTATTCATCATTAACTTTGATGCTAATAACTCATAAAACCAGGCCTACCACTGTGGTTCCAAACTACTGTTAGAAAGCTAGGCCTATGCAAAATACAAAAACAAAAGGGTCGATTCAACAACTAGGCCTAGGCCTAGCGTGTTGGAAAACTTGCAATTTGTCAAGACAGGAACGGCAGTCGTAAAAATAACGTCTATGTTTCTTGATTTAACGAGAAATTTTGACCTACATAAGGATTGCCTAAGAATGAGTAGGTCGTTGAACTGACTTGGCTGGCTTTCTTTGCCTAACCTACCAGTAGGCCTATAGTTTACACTTAACCTAGACTATAGTTTACCTTAAAAATTACAAAAAATTTTTGAATTATTACCATAAGTTAGTATGAAACACAAAAATATATATTTATATCAGGGCGATAAAAAACTGTCCGACAAAAAATCTTACGTATTACATCGATATCCTAGAAGCAACGACTGGCTTATCACAAACCTGTTTTACTGATAACCTGGGATCGCAACAAATCGCCACTGGAAAGATGTTTTAGACCGAAATCTCGCAGGATTCTAGATGATATAGTCCCTTTTCCTGACCCGGGTGCCCCCAAGATAATCATTTTAAAGAATTTGCTCATTTTCACTTAATTTATCGGGTATTTCTTCAGCTGTCAAATTAGCCTCAATGACAGTCGGGGTCCTAACATCAACGTGGATCAGCTGGGCTGCTCAATCAGCTGTTTCCATGGGGACAAATTGCATAGAGATGAATTACATAGATGTGCAACATCTCACAATGGAAATTTTGACCGACATGACACTATTTATGGGGGTTTAGAAGCGACGTTGACTTTTCGGTATAGTTACTGGTAAATAGATTAGCAAATTTTCAGGTTAACGTTCAGTAACAAAATAATTTTTGCTTTGATAAATAATACTGGGCTGCCTACAGCGATATTAACTAGGCTAGGTATCCACAACGGCATCCCGTGAGTCATCAGATGATTAGCAGGTAATTTTTTTTATTTCACCAATGACTGCCCAGCACATTTGATGTCATGACAAAAAACTGCGCTCAACACAATGCGCACGTGAAAAAACTTGAAAATACATACCACAGACTCACTGTATCAATAACAGTTACAGCGCAGTTTTCCCTTTGTCCAACAGAACAAGAACTAGGTTTTGTTACAGCTGCCAGCAGTACGTCTTCATTGACTATTACCTACTGAAGCTAGTATGTGGAAATACTCCACCAGGTTATTCAGTGTTTATAGGGTCCTGCCTGTTGGCTTACGGTATGGAGCCGACACCACCAATGTCCTCACTCCTCTGCGGGTGCACTTCCGTTGTGTATACTTAGAGCGAAACCGTTGTAGTTATGTAATAACTTGGCTCTATTGCCAAAGCCAACAGGTGGCCTCCAATAACAACAAATAATAATCTAGTAGGGATAGGGCGTCCTGGCACACAGCCAGCTGAAGCTACTCTATCCTAATGGTGGGATAGTTTCCCTATTATGACATGCCAAACCTCTGATTGGCACCTAGATAGGGCATATTTTGCCTGATAAAGACAGTAGCATTTTGGATCTACGTCACACATTCATCTCTTTAAAACATTTGACTGAATTACGAAAACTCTGAATAAGACAATTTTACCTGGTCTTTTTTCAAACTGTGCGCCTTGAAATGCAAACATTATAAATCAGGGACTTGTGAAAGTCTTTCTCTATATATATATATATATATATATATATATATATATATATATATATATATATATATATATATATATATATATATGTGACTCACGTGTGATCGTAATATAGAAAATTTATCCACTGTAAAATGTTTGAACCTGGACTAAAACATAATACAAACTCGAAAATTATTCCCGACTCAGCAATGACCCAATAGACAACATTTCATGAATTATCCCTTCTGGAGTGAATAAGATAGAAATCATCAACACCAATTTCAACGGAAATAAATTAATGTGATTTATATAAATTAATCCAAATAATCAAATACAGACATGTAACTGGGTTCCAGAAATGAGTTTGATTTGAGTGTGTGTACATAGTCATGTGGGTGTAATATAGAAAATTCCTGTAAAATATCAAAATGGCTAGTAATGTAATTCAGTCATTTATTATCGGGCCTTTAATGTAAATTAAAATAATCAAATTTAAACATGTAACTGGCTTCCAGAAATGAGTTGGATTTGACTGTCATAGGGAACATTTTCATTTAATAATTCAGCATTTATTATCGGTGTAAAAATGCTTTAAACAATACTGTACTAAGTTTTCATTTAATTTTTTTTTTTTTAAACAATTGTACTAAGTTTTTAATTTTATCCACCCTCTGCTGGGAAAATGAATAAAATACAGTGGGAAAACTCGGGAGAGAGAGAGAGAGAGAGAGAGAGAGAGAGAGAGAGAGAGAGAGAGAGAGAGAGAGAGAGAGAAAGGATTGAACTCTGGAATAAACAATGGTGATTCGAAGTTCGTAAAAAAAAAATCGCAGTGAACTGTCTTGATAATGCAAAACACATTCCAAATATACGAAAGAGATATGAAATTATTTTATTAAGCAAAAATTAATAACATACGGGACTTCTGAGTTTGCTGTAATGATGTAACAAGCACAAGCAACATGGGCACCGTGCAAAATTATCATGATCAAAATTGCTCTGATGATTGTAGCCTACTACATGTTTTCACCTTCATGTAAGTTAGACAAACCTTGACGCTGAAAGACATTCACAGTCGCCTCCTGCAAGGTATAGTTAACTGCATGGAAAATGAGTCAAATTAACGCAGATGGCTACATTTGGTAACTACCAGAGTGACAGTTTGTGGATATGCTGTATAAGAATCCTTGCAGGTTAACGTGTTGTAACAAGGGCGGTGATTGGTTGAACAGTAGTGTCCGAGTTCTGCACTTTATTAGTCTTATATTTCGGTTTAATAAATCAGATTGCGCTTGCTTGGATACTGATACGTTTACTAATCTTATTCTGACACTATGGGAATAAAATTTAAAATACCACGTTGTCGAATGACCTGAAGTTTGTTGCAGTTAGTTTTGAGAGGTATTTCTCTCTCTCTCTCTCTCTCTCATTACATTAGGTTACGACAGTAAATTCTAAACAAAAGCCTGGCATTATATTATTACATTATTAGAATCATAATTGATGACCACCTCAGAATTGCTATGCTGCCTAGTAATTCGAACTTTTTATTCTTAGAATTTCAGGTTTTTTTTTATATAAATTCGTCGCTTATTTAAGTAGAACCTTAGACTTCCAATCAGTCTAGCCATTGCCGAGTTTGTAAATATACAGTATGTCCCTACCACTGTATATTTTGCACTGCGAATCATAATTATTTTTTTTTTACTTTTTAGAATTTGGAACACTTAAGTATCCGAGAGCAGGATTATGTAAATGTGCCCAGAGAGGGAAGAGTGCTCTTTATAGTGCGTATAAAGTCCCCGCTCATCGCGTTCTCTGTAGTGAACATCCCGTTTTCTGCGGTGCCTTCACATTCGACCTGGGTCGACCGAACACATATTACCATAATTGTAAATTGCATCTTTTATTGTCTTTTCAAATGATCGTGCATTATGTACACGTAACGGAGTATTTTTGTAACACATCAGACATTAATCGTTATGTTTTCTGTATGAACCTGTCCTATTTTTGTCGAGAAATAGTTTGACCTCAGGTCACCTGTAAATCTTTGTACCCGCGGTCTCTGCAAAGTACGCAGGCGTATGCCGCTTTAGACGTCCGCATCGCCATTACGGGCTGCTCTAAGCAAGGCCCGTGCTCATCAATAAACCAACAATTGATCGGGGCTGCTCTAGGAGCAAGAGCCCGTGCTGGCACAAGGCCAGCTAAATCTAAAACAACAATTGATCGCTTTTACGGGCTGTTCTAGGAGCAAGAGCCCGTGCTGGCACAAGGCCAGCTAAATCTAAAACAACATCAATAAACCTTACGGGCTGCCCTAGAAGCAAGAGCCCGTGCTGGCACAAGGCCAGCTAAATCTAAAACAACAACATCAATAAACCTGTTACGGGCTGCTCTAGGAGCAAGAGCCCGTGCTGGCACAAGACCAGCTAAATCTAAAAACAACAAATCAATAAACCCTACCTTGATCTTAGCCAAAAGGAGCAAGAGCCCCTGCTATCAGACTCATCAAATCAAAACAACAACAACATCAATAAACCTAGTACGGGCTGCTCTAGGAGCAAGAGCCCGTGCTGGCACAAGGCCAGCTAAATCTGAAACAACAAAATTAATAAACCAGCAGTACTAGTCTTCCTGCTCATTATTTCGCACCTCTCTCACAAGCCGATATTAAAATGCACTTTTTTTTATATACAGTAGAAGAAAGTCATTTGATAACATGATAGTTTCTTTAAGAGTCCTAAATAATATTATTTAAGAGTCCTAAATAATATTTTCTACAATAATTTTAAAAGGACAGTTTTTTTCTCATACTATGTTGTTAACTTTGCTTTTTTCTTTTAGTGGTGTTTAACGTGTTATACTACACATCAAGGGTTAACAATTCTAATTCTGGATTTCGATCTATACAATATATTTAATAAAATCCTCATTCATTCTTATTTTCATCTTTATGTTTAAAGCAATGTTAATTGATGATATCCATGATTAGTGTGCATTAAGACTTTATAGCTCAAGATAATGATAACATCTGGAATTACTATGATCTAATATAGAATTTTTAAGTTAGTAGCACACAAGGTGCTTCACCATAAACCGTTGAAATGTTTTCGCATGTGCAAATGAAGTTTGGAGCCCATCAAAATATTAACATCGAATCATGTCATGTGAAAAACATCTTACGTGAATTAAGTGAACTTAATATTATTTTCCAAAATGAATTTTCTTTCAAACTGTTTACTGATATATTTGTGTCCTTTGTAAATATAAAATGAATATCAACATTTCTGTTAAGATAATTTTTCTTACTGTACGCTCTCGTATTTGAAGAACTTTATTATAAAAACATTCACAAACATTTCAGGTTCTTTGATAACGCTGAGAATGTGAGAAATTAATAATTTTAGTGGGCAAACTTTTTAAAAAATCAAGTTCATTAATCACTACACGACGCCAAATAACCCCAGCATTAATTTCGCGTCTTACCGCGCCGTCACGCTCTATAACACATAGGTCACTGCGGGACCGATTGCCTTGTAGTTGTAAATGACCTGTAGTGTCCTCCAAAACACTTCCCACTCATTTCGAAATCCTCTCTTTTGCAGGCTCCCATGCATTCACGATTTTGGCCCGCACATTCTCTCCGGGATTCAAATCAATTTAACAACTACTACTTACCCAGTCTAAAACCTGGTCTGGCCACCTCCTGAGCTATAGGATAAACGGCTGATCTGGAAAGTCCAACGTCTGCAGCAATTTCCGTCGGGAACAAAACACTTTCACCCATTCCGACTATCATCCCTCTCAAAGCAAAGTTCTCACAAAAAACTAGAGTGAACTTCAGTTCATTCGACAAGACGAGATTTTAAATTTTCCAATCATAGCGACAAAATATGATCAATAAACATTTCAATAGCCTTGCAAGCTCAGTCTGATTTATCTTAACCCAAACATAAAGCTAACAAAATGCAGAAAGCGGACGCTACTCTAGTCCACCAATCACCGACCTCGTTACAACGACGCAAGGATTCATAAACTCTTTATCCAGGGTGTGTTACTATGTTACAGAGTTACCGTATGTCATCATCCGTTAATTTGTCGCATGCGTGACGCTAACTAAACATCCAGCTCTCATTTCACAACATTAAGGCTTCCAGCAAAAGTCTGAATTTCAGAGAAATGGGATGAGGCAGAAATAATATTTTGCTTTAGACGTAACTTGCGGTGAATCTGGATCACACACCGAGCAACTGTATCCGAAGTCCCATGAATTTTAGGGAAACACTAACAAAAGGGAATGGTCGGGCGTCGCGTCGTTACCTTTTTAGTGACCTCTTCATCCCAGGGAGTTTCTTCAAATACTCAGGACTTTAGTAACAGCAGATATCATGCAAAGAATAAATCAGTTCACCAATCTACCCTTTATTCCCTTTCAGCTTATTCCAAATTTACTAAATCCACTTCAGTAAATGACAATGGCATTGGCACTGAATTTTTACCTTTTTAGCGAATAATCAATTATATTGAACCCCCCATCTCCAAGAGAGAGAGAGAGAGAGAGAGAGAGAGAGAGAGAGAGAGAGAGAGAGAGAGAGAGACTCATGTTAACACGAAGGGGATGAATGCTGGGCTGAAACAAGAACTTTCGGGTCATATGGTTGAAAGTTAATTGGCAACCAACTACAGTATAGCTGTGACTACAGTAATCAATATATAACTCTTAAGTCTAGCTAAAACGAATTGTAAAAGCGGCAACATGGCTTACAAAAGAAAACCGGTCATAGAAAGTTATCTAGTTTTACTTAAAGTTCATGGTAGAGTTAACAGATTGTTATCGGAAAATCAAGTAGTTAGTTATGAATTATAAAGCCAAATTCTCAAGAAAGCCGTAAGATAGGTCATTCAAATG
The DNA here is from genome assembly GCF_040412425.1 of Macrobrachium rosenbergii. Lineage (NCBI taxonomy): Eukaryota > Metazoa > Arthropoda > Malacostraca > Decapoda > Palaemonidae > Macrobrachium > Macrobrachium rosenbergii. The sequence goes on along the minus strand of NC_089754.1, from coordinate 39,477,177 downwards.
TTCTTTTCTTCATCACTAGGATAGACAATATTGCGATCAACTTTACAACTGCCGAGACATAGGCCAGTTACAAATGTAATTCGTTGTAAGCCTAGCATGAAAGTTTTATTCTCACTATTAGTAATAATTACAGTAGTACTGGGAAAAATTGCAGAATTTGGTGTGTATTTACAACTACACAAGGAATGGGAAACCTGTTGATATGTGGCGTTAAACTAATCTAGTACAATATTGACTTTTCTTTAAAGTCCACTGTCTTTGAGTGGATGGGGTACCCTCATAATTACAGACCATATGAATGTGAAGAGAAAAAATAATTACAAAAAATCTTTGAAAACACAGGACGTTGCACTACAAAAACCAACTTTAGCGGGAATATGTGATAAACTTGCGTGTTCTCCCGTAACCTTGCTAACCTATCCTAACCTAAGTGCCAGGCCTAACCTCACTGAAGGCGATCCCACCACCTAACCTGACCCAAAGTCCCATATGTCTTACAGAGATAATATGGGAATGTATCTTAACCTAATGGAAGTTATGAAGGCAGCCGAAGAGGTGGGCTCTGCTACCTTGATCAGTGGATTCAGGTCTTTGTCAGAGGACGTTCCTACGCCACTTTTTCTGTATAGGCAGGGCGGATCAAGACCTAAAGAAGCTCTCTCTTTTAGGTCTTGGGACAGACTGTCACAAAGGTGAGGGTATAATTTTGCAGTCTGTACAGAGAAATTGTGTAATGCCTTACCGTGACTATACTCAAACTTAAGGAATAAATACTGTACGAGATGCTGATAAAAATAGAGCAGATGTCTGGCCTTTTTATTAACTCCTTCACATCCATCCAGCCATAATACACACGCATATATAATGTGCATATATAATATATATATATATATATATATATATATATATATATATATATATATATATATATATATATATATATATATATATATATATATATATATGGTAACGTGTTGGCCTCGTAATCTCGAGACCAACGTTCGCTCCCCGTCAAGGGGCGGATAGTGTGACTGTTTACCGGATGGTTACTGCCATGAGTGACGTCTTGGTAGGGGGTTGGGGTTACCCGGCTGACGTCCGACAGAGAGGCCATACCCAGTGGGAGGACTGAAACCACCAAACTTTAACTTTAATATAATGAGAGAGAGAGAGAGAGAGAGAGAGAGAGAGAGAGAGAGAGACATGCAGCAGAGTTTTACGAGAGGGCTGAAAAATTATAAATATAAATTTAGGTAGGCCTAATATATGCAGTAACATCAAGAACATATCTCAGCAGATGAAAGTTGGAAATTTATGATAGGCGGTACTTTTCAATCAATATCCTATCGTTGGCACAGAGAAGTTGACAATACTTGTTCGTGTATGAGCTCATGGACAGATGGTCGGTTCCACTAAACTAATTATTTTCACCATGCGCATTGACATCTCTGGTGGCCGGCTTTATTTGTCAGGAAACTTGTGCAGGTGTGACAGTTAAACACTGATACGAGAGAGAGAGAGAGAGAGAGAGAGAGAGAGAGAGAGAGAGAGAGAGAGAGGTGGAAGAGAACGAGTGAAGCATTTTGCTAAGCACTGTTTATCCAACATTTGTTCCTCAATTAAATCAAGTTAAATCTAGTCCACCTGTCTGAGGCAGCATTTTTTTCTGCACCTGAGCTAGGCAAATATAAATAACTCAAGTAACATGCACCTGTGCTCATTACATAACAATACAAACAAAAAATAGAAAGACTACCTGCTCCTGCAGTTCTTCCGAGATGTTTATGGTTCTTGGTGCAAAATTTTCCACTTGCTGGCACTTTCAGTTTTCTTGTTGACGCTTCTCTTGTAATTACTTTTTCCCCATATCTTTTAAACTGGGCCTGGCTGCATGAGAATAATATCACCTGGTTTGAGTTTTTTCAAATTTACTTTTTTGATGCAATATCTTGCCCGATACTGCAGTTATCTAGCGTGAATTTCTGGAACGCCATCAGCTATCTGGCTGGCAACTTTTCAATTGTTATTAACTGTATTCTTCTTCTTGTAAAGAAATATTGAGCGGTTAAAGTGTTAAAGCCTTTTTGGGGGGATGTTTCTCAATTCCATTGGTTCTGACTGTCTTTTGCTTCCTGGAATAACTGCTTTGTGATCTTTAAGGCAATATCAGCATAGTTATTTACCTGATGATGATACAGAGAAGGCTTGACGTGCTCGAACCAAAATTTTTATGCTGGTTTCTGAAATTTGCGGGAGGTAAACGAGGAACCATATTCGATTACTACAACCTCTGGAATGCCATACCATGCCAAGTGACTTCTACCTTTTTTGCAACATTAGATAATTCCAAGTTTTCAAATGATTTCATCTGAAAATATGATTACAGTAATAATAATCAACCTAAACTGAATATTTAAATTTTCCCACACGGAAAATATTCACGCAAACTTTGCTTATTTCGAGTCCTTGGGCTCTCATTCGGACTTTTCGATTGAGTTGGCTATTTTTTTTTTTTTGTTCAAGCCTCCTTTCTCAATTGCGGTTCTGACATTCTTAAATAACAGGTTTGTGCAAAAAGCAAATGTAATTCCTTAAAAGGAATTTTGTTTGTGTATAAATCCATCATTTCTACAATGTCCAGCTCTCTACACCACTCCCAGCAACCTTACCTAGACTACAGAAGAAACACAGTTCAACTTCTTACCTACATGAAACGGTGCATATGATCTGAGGGTGAGCATGCGTCGTACTGTCAACCAGCCTAGCAGATGTTTATGTGATTTCTATATAAGAATGGACTGTCTAAGTACCAAGTATGTGGGGAATTGTAAATAATGGATTGGTATGTTTCTAAATAATTGATACTTACGTATTTTATTCATGAACAGTTGGTAAACTAGTCATCTTTACTTACTTATCGTGAAATAAAAAAAAAATATTACCGCCAAGGGTCAAACTTCTCTACTAATAACCGTCAAACAACTCCATCTCATTGACACCTCACCCTTCTTACGCTTGGGACATTGTGCCACATCGAGCTCTTCACCTGAAGGAAACTATGCATGTTACCTTCAAAAACAAATATTTAGAGCACCATTTCCACAGCAAGGATCTGGCACTCCTTGTGACTGCCAGAAGAATCGCACTTACTTAACTTACACTTGTTGGAGTAGATTGCCGAAAATACACCACATCCATGCGGTCGACAGTTGTTTAAATATGCTTACAAATTCTTGTAAAATGTAAGGGAATGGTTGCACTGATTATCAATGTTGGATAACGTGAAACAAAGCAAGCATTGACCTAAAACACAAGAAATCATGTTAAAGTGTGGCAACGAATACAATATAATAGTTGCTCTTGTATAATTTAGCATCAATAAAATCGTTCCATTACATTTGAGACGTCATAAGAAAAAACACTGCCACTATACATTCTGGCTGATGAGGCCAGGAAAGAAGAGACAGGAAGAAGAATGAATAAACATATGCATTAGAACTTTATTTAATGAATGGAGTTATAACAGACACCGGCTGTTTGTTTGTCATACTCCTAACTATGACAGTATGGAGTTGAGCTTCAGTAGATAGTTTATTATTATTATTTTTTGTTGAACACTTCAGACTAAAGCAAAATCAATCGTGTGAGTAACTTATATTTCCTAGTGAACATGCCAATGACTTACAATATTCAACTGAAATCACAATAACATAACTACCCATGATGAATGACCTGCCAAAAGGTGTTTACTTTTCCCATGAACATTTGACAAGAAAAGCTTACTTCATGAGTAATAGAGAATGATGTATACACAATCTGTTAGCTAGAAGATAATTGTCAAAAGATGTAGATCATGGCTTTCATGAAAACATAATTCAAAGATGGTTGTGACAAACTATTCACAACATACAATGATTCATAAAAAAATAACCCTTTATGATTAACAATTACACAAGGTCACACTAAGACTAAATCCTGTCTCATGGCAATTGACAAGAAGAAAATGCTCTTTCAGTAAAATCATTTCTATCAATTTCTAAATCCAACTAAACCTGCAAGCGATCATCTTTTTTTGAGAGCGAGAACAGTCCCGTCACAAACTGTCCCACAAGAGCAAACTGCTTGCCTTTAACATTAATATCAGAACACAGGGTTGTCAGGGCCTTAAAGGTTCATCACTCATCAACAACAAGGTGTTCAAAACTGGCTAAAGATTATTCAACAAATGCAGAAGCCACTTAATTCATTGTATATTACTAAAACTAGTGTATAATATTCATTGGTCAAACATTTTCATCAGCTTCTTAAGTGAAGGAATGTGTGACAAAATGCTAATGGAAATCAAATGACAAGAAGGTACCTTAAGATAAGAGAAGGGCCAAGCCTGTGACTATGCTCTAACAGGTTGAAGAACATGTCTCTTGGTTTGAGTGGAAGATGAAAAACAGACAAAAAGAAAGTAGAGCTACTAGTCTTTAAAACGATAGATCACTTATTGCTGAAATTTATTATAAAAACATTTGGCTTCAAGTGCACTAGGATGAAACCTTAACGGTTATCATGTAGGTGGACTATGGACTGTTGTAGAAGTATTGGACAAATTTTCTTTTCACGACCCAAAAACCTACGTGAACGATCCCTTTGACTCATTATGCTAATGGAAAGATTTACTTCAATTCACAATAGGGTAAGGAGATATATGCGACACAGAATATTTACTAGGACTTAATCCCTGTTCATCTGACAAGTATTTACTGGTTTATAATCCCCGTCACACTGACAAGTCTGAAAGCCAAAGCTCAGGCTCTGTGTTGCTTCTGCAGGGCGCCAATTCCTATAAGAAAATAGCAATTTTTGTCATGTTATGCTAACTCGCATATCTCAAATTAACGATTATTTAAACCCCTAAAGCAAACAGATGTGACTACATAAGAGTGAAAATTTAAATCCTTTACGTAAATCAAATGTGATACGATCATAACAGCCAAAAAAAAAAAAATAAATAAAATTAGTATTAATCAAGGACACTGAAACATAAGGGAAAAGGTTAACTTCCACGAGAACTGCAACTACAAAGTGTTTTGCTGTATCCCAGGCAACTAATGGTTCTGGACTGTCCCGATCTTTTTACAGCACAGTAGTCCAGAATCAAATAGCCTCAGATCAAAAAAAGGTCATAAACCCTTACACTGAAAAGATATCCTACATCGCCAATTAAATGTTTAATTTTCCACTAGTCAAAATGTTTATTGGGCAAAAACCAAATCACCTCAACAGCAATGCAAAAGATACATGGAATTTTACCTTAAAAGAATGCAGAACTAAGGTTACTTGGAATGCCAGGGATACTGGCCTTAGAACAGTCTAAAAATACCTAAGCCTGGATACAATCAATCTTACATCGTACTAGTTACTATATAGACATTTTCTTAACAGTCAAGCCCTTGTATTCGGCACAGTGAATCTCGTGAGGAAATAAACCCAGTAAGACTTCACCAAGGAAACAGGTAAAATTCATTGAAGAAGAAAAAAAAAAAATGGCCACATTTCACTGAAAAAAAAAGGGCTTAGTAAGATTTTACTTACGAAAAGAAAATTCATTACAGAAAATACAATAAGACTTCACTTAAAATATTTCCTGATGCGATATCATGAAAGGAAACACCTAATGAAGTTTCACAAACGAAATTTCTCTGAACAAAAATCCAGACTAGATTTCCATAAAAACTAATTTAATGACATTATGAACAGTACTTTAATATTTAGACTTCAAGATTCTACAAGTAAATCCAAGAGTACTCATCTTTAAAATCGTTTTTCCATACTAACAACACTCCGCGCGTTACAGGGATTAACATTTGTCACCGCAAGTTTAATTCCTTAGCTTGCTAAAGATAACAGATGATTGTCAAAACAAACGCACAGACAATTGGCTTATACAAACAAAGAATTTAAAAACCTTTGAGCTGAAGAGAAACGTTCAAAAGGAGCCACATGGGAAATCACAGGCGAGTTTTAAGTTGCATATTGTATCCTATGAAGAGTAGATCATATACGAGCCCATTCAAAAAGGAGGGTAAAGGCTTATCGCACTTGCAAAAACAAGGGAAAGACACTAGGCCTATCAACAATTTCTGAAAAAAGCTTCAACTAAGAGCTTCAAATGGCACATTTCCAATTTCCAAAATTAAAACATCCCAGAAATGACCTTTATTAACGAAAAATCTGGGTCTAGAATCATCATATCTCAGACCCTAATATCCATTAAACATTGCTTTCACAACACTGAATGAGATACATTTTGCAAGTACGGCTTGCTTACCCTTTTGTGTAGGCTGGACCTAAAAGTTATTATTATTATATATATATATATATTTCATATTATATTGTATATATATCAATTGTAAAACACTCAAAAGTCTATGTACATTAGAACTCTCTTAAAACACCAACAAACAATCGGTAGTACGTCTCATTGAGACTCGTCAGTATTAGACACCCGGTCAGATTATCTAGGTTGATATGTTGATGCAAACACTAAGGAGAACAATATCATAACAAAAAATCTTGAATATATTCTTTATCTTTTCCCCTAAAATCTATGTTATTCGTCAGCTGGCTCTCGTAAGAAAGAAATCGCAGTAGCCTTCTTGCAAAAAGTTATCGACAAGATAATTGTGGGAACTCAGGAAAATCAGAGATTTAAGTTTTTAAATAAAAAATCCCAGAGGAGATTTGAGGAGGGGAAGGGATGGCCGTCTAAAGCATTAACAGACATTTCGCCTCTGAAACCTATAAATGAAACATGTAATGGATTTTGTTAATATGGTGAGTGGCAACGAGAAAAAAAAACCTAGTTTTGAACTGACAGATTCGTCCAGCATATCCGTAGTGATTTATGTCATGCCACTGAAATTATCTCTGCTACTTCACTATCAGTTGACACTGCATGGATAATTAAAGCACCATAGTGAATAGCTTGGAGAAAAGGACCGGTTCATGACAGCAGTAACAAAAACTCACAATTACGAAAATGAAGAAAAGTCTACCGCTAGGGTCACGTTTTGCACCTGCAGAAAATATAAATCACGTAAAAATGTTTTCCTACCAAACTGTCATTTTTAAAATTAAACAAGAAATCCATACCTGAGAAAATCAAATTGTTTCAATTTCAAGAGAAACCTGAAAGCTACTGTTAACTTTAAAAAATTCAAAATAAAGTCTCTGCTTATGCAACGAGTATCAAGAGACACTAGGCTGTACAAAATCTTCTTTCAGTAACAATGACTGTAAATAAAACTTTTAACTCACAGGCCAAGATCAGCCATAATGGGAGTGACTAAACCTAAGTGTGCTCCGAAAGCAATCTAAATAGCCAAGGGTATCACAAACAAGAGGCTGCACGGTATTTCATGTACAATACATAACAAAAATAATCTCTTGATAAGAGAAGTCTTCCAGGGAAAAAATTACCTTAAACTTTTTAAGTCACCCTTCGTGCTAATTCAAGGTCTGCTTCAGTGGAATAATCATAGTGTTTATATGTATCTATGTATGTATACACTTACATATGCAGAGTATATACACGTGTGAGTGTAAACATACATTGATAACATTATATGCAAACTTATATAATACATACACGCCCCCCACTGTGAAACTGCCAAGACCAGCAGATCTTACAACTGCAGGGCTGTTATGAATATCTTAGAAAATTGTCAATATACCATAGGATTACACGAAGCTGCCTTATATACTATTCTCTAACTTTTTAACTAAGCACCGAGCAGAGCAGATTAAATTTATTTCGTTAAAAATTCACCAGCATGTATTATGGTGCAACTGATTTTTTTAAATGGGTTAAAAAACTGTGACATTAATCTAATCCCAGCGAGATTTTTTTTATATAAATCTGGATTATCTTCGCTTAAAAATTGTTATTATTTTTAATCTAATGGAACTTTCAATGATCAGTCGAAAGCAAATGGTTTAATGGAATCCATAAAGATTATCATTAATGGTCCTCTTTAAATTCCCACATTTTTTAATAACGTAATTGAATATAGACCAAGCGGCTGCTCGGTGTTTGTACTATAAAGTTTCTTTTTGAAAAAAGTCTTAAAAGTCTTATACCATTAGAAAAGTTAGCTTCACTCTATATAAGAACCGAATGCTCTATATACTGACAACTTTCAAACTGTCCTTAAACTCTAACACCAAATGGAAATCAAACCGTCCATTATAGCATCACCTTTCTCTACGACATCAAGATTTTTTTTCGTTTATGTACACATGAGGTGGAATATACTTTTAAAGAACTGAACGTCTTTAAAACATTAAACCTCTTCATATCTGGACCACATCAACTCTTGAACAGTAAGGACAAGTTCTGATACATACATATATGTATACAGTATGTATATATCTTGTAGAAATAGTTGTGTACATATATTTATATGTAAATGTATATACATGTCTCTGTACAAGTTCAATGTATATACATATTCATATAAAAATTTATATTGCATTAATGTACAAGCATGTTATCGTATGTAAACGTGCGTTTTTCATGTGTATATATGTATTTATACTCTTGTATAAATATGCACGTACGTGTATACATATGTATAATAATTGTGTATCAACATTATGGGTAAATTCTTGTGTATGCTAACATACACTCTTATGTGCAGATAATCATGTTGAATTTTTAGTGTCCGATCATTACATGCACAATATAGAAAAGATCTATAATTTTTTATATGCTTCTACAATGCCAAACTGACAAATTCTTACTACAGTACGTACTATGGCAACCCTACTCCTAATTGCAATATAACTTCTGTATCCATACAGCATTTTTAAGGACAAGCGACAGGAGCGATTATAAAAAGGAATAATTACACTGACCGCGTATTGCAGCAGACTCGATTAATTGTAATAAAAGCAGCTAATTTACAGTCTGAGTCCACTCCCTACTTCGGGCTTCAAAAACTTACTGTCACCCAAAATGTTTTAGAAACTGGAACGTACCATCGTTTAGAAAATCAGCAAGGTTAGTTTGTGGGTTTTCTTAATAGCAGGAATCGTTAAAAAATGATTACCTACACATACCTTTATAACAGTATCTATTGCAGGATGGCTTTCCTTAAACACATAAGACTCGTCAGTATAGCTTTTTTCCATTATTTCAGCAGCTCTTATTGTACAACATGTTGTAAGTAGTCAGTGTATGACAGTGTCTTGCACTTCAAGAAAACTTACCAGAAAATAAAAGCAAGCACAAACAGATATGTAAACTAAAATCTCCCATTAAAAGGAGCAAACGAAAATTATAGCCAAAGAAACATCTGATCTTACGCAAACCAGGAAAATCGAGGTTAGAGCAAACAAAAGCATTAACAAACATTTCGTCTTTAAAAACTCTAGATGAAGCATAAAATGGATTCTTTGAATAACGTTCGTGGTTATAAGGAAAATTTTGTTTTGAATAGACAGATTTCGTCAGTACTTCCACAGTAATTTAGGTCATGCTAATGCAGTCACCATTCTCTGCTGTTTCACTGTTAAATACCGCTCTGTACGCGTAATTTAAAGCACCACAAAGAGTAAATATGGGAAAAGGACCGTTTCACAACGATTAGGCATAAGATATGAAAAACTTCTTTTCAGGAAACTCAGACTTAAGGAAATGAAGATAATTCTACCACTCCCAAGACTATGGTCGCTTTTCACCTAAGGAAAAATGCAAACAATGTGAAAATATTTTTTATCAAACTGGCATTTTCAAAACTGCAAGAAATGCGAATTCAAGATTCTCAAAAAAACTACTTTTGAGTGAAAAGCTAAAACTTGCCAGAATTTTTGTCATATTTGCCAAATTGCGATTTTATATTCTATGTGAATAGAAGTCTTAAATGATTTAAGCATTCAAGAAGAAATACAGTGTTGAACGTTATATAGTCTCCTTCTACCTCCTAAATTTCTTTTGAAATCTGTCACAGCAGAGTGTGGGATACTTGAAAATGATAATCACAAAAATAGAATAAAAAAAAAAAAAATTAGGGACGAAATGCCTTCTGATTTTCATACTGTTTCCAGTCAGTCTCTTGGAAATCCAGATAATTTGAATTTCTCAAAGAGCAAGACAGCACTTACAAGTAACTTACAGTATTGAAACACAGCATGGATAATTATGAGTAATAGCACAAGTGTATGTCTTTGGATTATCTCTTAAATCTACACCCATCACGCCTCATCGGAAAGATATTTAAACGTCAAGAACCTAACCCTCTTGAACTTAACTATATAATTATCATAATTATTTGTCATTTATCAATCTATTATTCACTGGCCAACTTCCCTCTCTCCAAATGCTTCAGCATCTTCAGCGCCAGAGACGCGTAACTGGAGAGGAGAAGGATGAGCGTCGATGATAGGACCTTGACCAATCAATCAATCTGGGATTCCAGGCGGCGGGCGTGAATGGGCGTGGGGTTGGGTGGACGAGGGGGTGGGGGAGAGGGAGGGGCCCGGGGCCGAGGCACCGGGCCGGCTGTTCCTCATGGTTGGCTAAGCGACGGCCGCGTCGTCGGAGGGTTGGAGGTGGCGCCGTGTTCCCTGCGGGTGTAGAGGACTGTGTCCATCATGCTGAGGCTCTGGACGATGGTGTCGTCCCGCGAGACCCACTGGGCCAGCTCCTCGATGGTGATGGCGCCATCTTGGTTGGTGTCAATCAGCTGAAAGCAGAGGGTAGCTTTGAGGGGGCGAGCACAGTACATTGTGGTTTAAAAAATAATAGAAGGAAGATTAAAAGCTAAGCCTAGCTTTGAGAAAACTGAGGTTAAAAGAGGAATTAAACCCATTTGGGGGGGTGGGTGGGTGGGGGCGCAAAATCAGGGCATTCCCTAGGTTTAGGAGCTGAAATTCAGATGCGCTCACTGTTGGGAAGACTCACCTGAAGGCAAAGAAGAAGTAAAAGTAAGAGAAAAAAACTGTCTTTGGCTCTAAGAGCTGATATTCAGATAAAACAAATTTTGAGACTCAGGACAACCGAGGATAAAACCTGCAGGCTCAAAATAGAGGTAAGTGACAAAGAGGAAAAATCCTTAAAACACAAACTTCTGTAAATTTGTACAAGATTCTCCGAGTGGTCAAAAACCCGGTGTATGGGTTTATAAACCGAAGAGAATTTGTTGAAAGAAAAAAAAAAAACAACTGCCACTTCGGAGAAATTGTACGGACGAAAAAAAATATGCATCACAAGAAAAACTTATAAACTTCAACTTGGTGAGACCAGACATACAATTTATTAAATCAGTCACAAATTATCAAGTGCAGAGGTTCATATCCTGAATATCATATCGTAGAAAATTTCACAAAAATTATATAATGGAATGATCCAGACAAATGAAAATGGTAAAATTCCTTGTCCATCGGAAGTGTAAATTTCCAATTAATGGTCCCATCAGTCTCAAAATAACTGGTACATATGTTTGCTTGTAACCTAGCCAAGAATTCTTTAAAATAAAAATAAAAATCATTGAACAGTTTCAAAAATTCACTGTAATTGGCAATTAAAGCATGTCATGAAACTTCGTTTGCTGAAACATAATTTTCATAGGGAACCAAAGCAGTAGTTGCGTTGAATTTTAATACATATACTGTTAATTTCAAGATATGGCAATAAATAAATTAAATTTTTAGTATGAATAACTTTTGTAAATACAGTTCATAGGTTAAAAGATTTCCAATTCAGCATGTCTCAAGTTTCAAGATCCATGTTGACTGGAAAGTAGAGAGAGAGAGAGAGAGAGAGAGAGAGAGAGAGAGAGAGAGAGAGAGAGAGAGAGAGAGAGAGAGAGATGAGGATTACCTCGTCGAGGCTCTTATTTTCAGAACGTGACGACTGAGTACTGAACACTCGTCTCTAATTTTTACTCTCTTTTCTCTTTCCACAGAATTTGGGGCAACGCAACCAGCTGTTTGCCTCCCTTAGAAGTTAGCTTTTATTCGCTGAGGGGTCTCATTAAGAGTCACGGTATTTTTATGAAGGTCAATTACATTCCTTTAATAAAATTCTAAATTCCGGAAATCATTCCCTTTATTAACCGATCTCCCTCGAGCTTTAGTCCGAGGTAGATTTTTCTTGCAGTCTTAAAAATCTTGACTAACCAGAGAATACCCAAAAATTCAATGCAACCCCCCTCCGTGACTGTTTGCTTGCTTCAGTAACTGTTTACGCAGTGCAAACATACGAATTGGTGAACATCTCGTAACTGAAAAATGTTCCATGAAATGTGGAAGTTAATTTCAGAGGGGGGAAGTTTTGAGAAAGAAGATGTTTGTGATACGAAAAGGGACTTTCGTTCCCTTTTGTATGAAGTAAACTTAATGCTAAAGCATATTTTCATTATTTCAATAGTAATTATAATTGCTTGAGGAGTGTTTTCATTAAAAAACTACAATTATGAGAATCACTATTCAAAAATTGGTCAAAATCTACTGTTTTCATAAAAACATACCATTTGCAAGTTTTGCAGATGATTCAAAACTTGAGAAAATACCAAATCGAACTGAAATTTTTCATACACATCTCTATATCCAAAAGATCAACATTAGCACTTGCTTCTCGGTAATAAAAACTGAAAATCCTTTACCAGTAATCAAGCAATTAGATCATCGTTTCCTCTAAGCAATTAAAAGGAATATGTTGCCTTGAAATTCAAGATAACCCAAGCAACCTTTCTTCCAAAACGCCAACAGGAAAGACTCACGTGGAAGATTTTCTCAACGTGATCCTTGGCAGACCTCTCGTCCACCTGGGGCTCGGTGGCCCTGCCCAGCATTTCATAAATGGCCGTCACCACGTCCACCATCTCCTTCTTCGTGATGAGGCCGTCGTTGTTCACGTCGTATAGACCGAAGATCCACTGCAGCTTCTCCTGCGTGGTGCCTCTCGAGACTGTCGACAACGCCGCTAGGAAGTCCTGAAAGATCAGAGAGAGAGAGAGAGAGAGAGTGAGAGAGTGAGAGAGTGAGATGAGGATACGAGATTGAAAGATGTCTTACTATGACACAAGGTCAGTTAACCTCCCTGGAGGAAAGTATTCAAAGTCATAATAAACATTACAGGCTCAAAATCTTCAATATAGAAAATTTTACCAGATTTTCACGTAGATATAAGAACAAAGGGAATCTGATTTTTTGACGTCTAATGTCTTGAACAGAAATAAAGTGGATTAGTAGCAACTGCAATGCTGGTTAACTAAACCCTAGTTTTTGGATGGTATGCTATACATTCTTTCCCACTCTTCGGTTGTATTTCTAGATCCTTCAGGTAATGCACTGTAATCCCTTTGATCTGGGATTTCTTCATAGTCCATAAGAGCTCACCATTTTCTCAATCTCTAATTCATTCACCTTCACGTTCAACACTTCCAAAAACTTATATAAATATTAATTATTTTCGACCCCGTTAGTCATCGTAATTAGAAATATTTCAAAATGCCAAATTGCAATTCTTGTATCAGTGACAAAATCTGACCGTAACCCTCTGTGAAGGACCTTTATAAGTTTTTCAAAAACTGCAATTAATCACCGAGTTCTTTTCAGTCATTAAAAAATACCAGAAGTGTTTTCCAGAGTCTTGGGTAATTGCAATATCAACGAGGGTGAGAAAATATTGGTATTCCTCATGAATTTATAATTGACTTTTAAGTCTTAAGAGATCACAGGTCACAGCACCCACCTTCTCTCTCTCTCTCTCTCACACACACACACACAAATATACACACAGACATACATACATACATAAAGGTTTCTTACCATAAATTTGCAAATGTATATATGTATATATATATGTATATATCTATATGTGTGTGTGTGTAAGTACGTATAATCATATTATGTTGCAATTTTCTTTCTAAATTTTCCACATCTCACTTATTTGGAAGTTGTTTACAAGAGGATATTTCAAATTGTTGATATAATAGCTTTAAAAGCAAAACCGTTGGTCACGTATCCTGTGAGAGCATTAAGGTAATAAATAACAATACAAACACTGTGGAGATTAAAGGAAAACGTGGCAGTCTTGATCGTGGACATTAATTCTAGCTTCTATCAAATTCATATACACACACACATATATATATACCTGTATATGTATATATATACAGTATATATATATATATATAATATATATATATATATATATATATATATATATATATATATATATATATATAAATATATAAATGGACGAAAATATGGCGGCAAATATTCGGAAAAAATGGTATCAGGTGCCCTAATTCAATACTCGTTCACGCTTCAGTAAACACTCGGCTTCTGAAATTATATACTGTGCCACATTTGTTAAATATCTATCATGTAACCATTTGTTAAGTGTCTATCATGTAACCATTTGTTAAATATCAATCATGTTACCATTTGCTAAATATCTTTCATGTAACCATTTGTTAAATATCTATCATGTAACCTTTTCTTAAATATCTACCATGTACCCATTTGTTAAATATCTATCATGTAACCATTTGTTAAATATCAATCACGTAACCATTTGTTACATATCTATCACGTAACCATTTGTTAAATATCTATCATGTAACCATTTGTTAAATATTAAATATCAATTTGTTAAATATCATCACGTAACATTTGTTAAATATCTATCATGTAACATTTGTTAAATATCTATCATGTAACATTTGTTAAATATCTACCATGTAACATTTGTTAAATATCAATCATGTAACCATTTGTTAAATATCAATCATGTAACCATTTGTTAAATATCTATCACGTAACCATTTGTTAAATATCTATCATGTAACATTTGTTAAATATCTATCATGTAATCATTTGCTAAATATCAATCACGTAACCATTTGTTAAATATCAATCATGTAACATTTGTTAAATATCTATCATGTAATCATTTGCTAAATATCAATCACGTAACCATTTGTTAAATATCAATCATGTAACCATTTGTTAAATATCTATCATGTAATCATTTGTTAAACATCTATCACGTAACCATTTGTTAAATATCAATCATGTAACCATTTGTTAAATATCTATCATGTAATCATTTGTTAAACATCTATCATGTAACCATTTGTTAAATATCAATCATGTAACCATTTGTTAAATATCAATCATGTAATCATTTGTTAAACATCTATCACGTAACCATTTGTTAAATATCAATCATGTAACCATTTGTTAAATATCTATCATGTAATCATTTGTTAAACATCTATCACGTAACCATTTGTTAAATATCAATCATGTAACCATTTGTTAAATATCAATCATGTAATCATTTGTTAAACATCTATCATGTAACCATTTGTTAAATATCAATCATGTAACCATTTGTTAAATATCAATCATGTAGCAAGCACCAACAATACAACGAGCCTAATGCAATTCGAAATCGACGACCTGGTATCCATATCAGTACACAAACTACCACATCGATTCATTGTTCATAAAAATGCATCGTTTGACATGATCAAAATGATTTGAAAAGTCGGCAAATGTTAGGTCAAATAAACCTACAAAATGATCAACTCCTTCTCCCCCCCCCCCCTTCTAAAAATTGAAAGAGTGAGGTACTATTTAACAACCAGTTTTATATCGGCAGATTAAAAGACATTTACCACCGGAAATGATTAATATGGCTGGACCAATACGCCCTCGTTATTCGTTGTCAAACAACCAGGGTCCACTGCAGAGTTTACACTTTTATTTTTGTGTCAAGGGGGCAGAGTTACGCTTCAGTGGGTAAAAGATAATTTATAAATTTTAACATTTTAATTGCGCTGAAGTATTAACAATAATTAGTCGAAAGCCTAGTTAAAAATGACTGGCCAAATGTTGATTTTATGTTTTGATATCTATTCTTTTTCACCTTTATATTCTCATTGGTAATTTCAGTTACATCTACTACGCTTTCTGTTATTGATGAATGTATGTATTTGTAACCAGTAATTCGGTTTATTAATTTGACAGCTCTCCACCGTTCATACACACAAATACTGCTGCTACTGACGTGATGAACGAGGATTAGCAGAGAAGTAAATCACAAGCATGTGAGTATTAATGTATCGATGTGTAGTAAAACACAGATGATTTGAAAGTTTTCTTGTGAAGTGGAGTTAAACCTAAGTATAAAGACTTTGATAAGTGACGTAACGGACGAGGAACAAAAGTACAAAAATGAAAGAATAAAATGTCTAAAAGGGCCAATGTTTTCAAAAGGGAAACAGACTTTACTTTTAAGCTACTCCTTTTTAAGAATCTCTTTAACGTGCCTAGTTATTTTCTTTTTTAATAGTGAGACACTCACACAGAAGGCATCATAACAACGGGATAATGAAAATCAATTGACAGGTATGTTTTAGAACTGAGAAAGATTTACACTTCACATCTACACAGATTATCACCTGACTAATATTGCAGATATTCACGTCAGACACAGTGAGAGATGCTGGAAAAATCACATGCTAGACAGAAACAAAATGTACTTTGTCCCGTTTATGATATCAGTTTTACAAAAAACTCCCGTGATTTGCATTAATCGCTTCAATACGCCAGGAGACAAAATGCAAGTGGCACTAGGATGGCAGTGACACTTGACTTAAAAGTGCTTGGCAAATTTAGGTGCTAGTAATTCGAGGGATCTCTTTGGTGCACGGGCAGTTCCGCTCGAATGGTCAATATTTTCCTTCCATTTCCTTTCCAGTTATTATTATGGAAATTTTTAATCATAAGACAAAGGGGGTTCGCAATGAAACGCATGTTAGAGTGTGATTATACAAGGGTATACGCATGTATATGTATATTCTGCTTTGACCAAGTTATTTGTATAAACTGCATACACACATTTCTATATATAAAATGGAAAGTTATGTTAGAGAGAGAGAGAGAGAGAGAGAGAGAGAGAGAGAGAGAGAGAGAGAGAGAGAGAGAGAGAGAGAACCATGAAAAGGAAAATACACAGACACAAAAAAGACCATTTATTCCCCTGAGTGTTTATGCAAACATAAATTTTGAAACTGATTAATATTAAATTAGCAACATTAGACCAACCAATCTGGCTCAGGTTGAAAAGTTGCTTCAGAGGGAGCACGAACATACCGTTCAATTTCTTAATCTAATCCTAAGGATGCTTTACCTGACTTGTCCGCATCCCCTTTTCTGACGAAATATACCAGTGTTAATATTACCTAATCAGACTAAGTCAATCCACGAAGTTAAATGTCATGGAAAGGAATACATCTCTATATATAATGTATTTAGCAGAGATCCCCTAAATGCAAAGGTTTATTAAAAAAACTAAAAGAAATCGAGAGCCAGTATTGCTCAAACGACATTCTGCAACCAAGCAAGCAACAGGAGTGGACGAAGGGGTTGGTTGGGGGTGAGTGGGGGAGGTTCGGTTGACCTTTTCTCTGATCGACCAGGAAGAAATGAGAGAGAGAGAGAGAGAGAGAGAGAGAGAGAGAGAGAGAGAGAGAGAGAGAGAGAGAGTCGTTGGTAGTTTACATTATCGGCCTTTCAACGGGCTTTGTCTATCGCGTTGCTCTTTTTTGTAATGGATGAAACTGCATTTTTTTTTCTGCAAGCCTTGGAGCGAGATTGTTTTTCTGTTCCAGCAGGAAAAAACACTTACCGTTCCATTCTAATTTCGTCATATGATTAATGAACTGCAGTTTACATTTCTATTATTGTTAATCATTTTGAATTCCCAAAAGTTTACAAAACCGGACTTTACCCCGTTTCATACTCTTGTGTTTATTATTGTTGATTCTCAAATAAAAATGAGATAGTTCATAAAATTGAATTATGAAAGGGACTGACGAAAGCCAGAGGAACGAAAAAAATATTCAAATGAAGCAAAAATAGACATATAACTGTGCCATTAAGGCCGCTGACTAAAAATGTCAAATTTATGCACTAACAAAATAAGCCAGTGTATTGAAATACATTAAATAAACCATTCATTTGAGGCTTAAAAGTGCTAGCTACTAAACCCCTTTCTCTGATGAAAGAGATTTTAAAAAATGAATAAATTCATGAGGGAATGAAATTACCTCAAAAGGGCTTAATTCCGTCAAAGATACAAAACAGAAATGAAGTTATTTTTAAAACAGAAAATGATTTTTTGAACAATAAAGTTTTGAATAAATTATATGCATTACCTCACCATGAAAGTGCTCTGTCGTCAAGAGAACAACCTTAAAAAATTTTCGTATACATCAATATTTAAACGAGACTTTCTAAAAATACTTTTCGAGTGGATATGAGTGAAGGAAATGAGCATTTAGCAACACAAAAGGTGCATCAAAATCTGATCTGCCTTGCTATATTCACCGATGAAAAATCAAGGATTACACAATGCAGTGAACAAAAAACTTGACCACTGCAAAGATTAATGAAGGTTGGGCAATCAATCACAGGCAACATAAGGCTGCCTAACGTAAGGAAAGGGGAACTCTGGAGCTGACTCCGTTCTACGATGACCGTCACTCTTGTGACGCTAGGTACCCATCTACAATGATGTAGTACTTTCTGTGAAAGTAAGAACCCCAGGTAAGACATGATATGACAAAAAGCGGACAAACTTTTGTCAGAAAAAGCTAGTTTTAATTTTCAAACCAGGCGAGGTGATAAAGGTTTCAAAGACCACAACTGTAGCTCTTTCCTTCCGAGCTGAATATTTTTCATTGTTTCTACAGCACCTTGCACCGCCCCCCAACGCCCTCTCTCTCTCTCCTCTCTGAGAGTATGTTTCTTTAGGACTCAGGCAGCTCACAAAGATGTACAAACTTGTAAGTATCCCTGTTAAAATAGTACCTCGTAACCTCCCTCCCCCTCCCCACCGTTTCTCTTTCTCCCTGAGTAATTTTTCTAAGATTTCAGATGTCCACAAACACGCACAAAGCATCCCAAGAAGCCTTATCACATCTCGGAAGCCAAAATAATTTTTTACAGAAGTCTGGATAGGCACGCATTCTCTCTCCAACCCTCCCCGGCCCCCCCGCGAGATTTATATTGGAATTTCTTCTCCCGTTTATAAATGGAGGCTTTTAAGCTTCATCCTGGACATGTCCCGAAGTAAATCCTGAAATTTTAATGGCCTGGCCAAAGCACAAAGTGCATTGGTATTCAAGTATTCATTATCGTTTAATCTTTTATACGGCGGTAGAAGGAGGGGTTTGGGGAACAAGAGGGAAGGTCTGACTTATTTTCTTTGGGCTGGAAGACTAATTTAGGCAATATGTATGCGCTGCAACGTGCTCTATATGCCCACACGGGGTTTATCTAAGCAATAAAACAACTCGGTACCACAGGTTAATGAGCAATTATATATGAAGAATACTGCCATTTAAAAAAACGTACTTTGAGGTACTTGTAATAAGAAAATTGGAAATAAAAATAAATATGTACTGCCACAGTAAAAAATTATTGAGATTAATTATGCCCAGTAACTCGTAAAGCCACATTCTGATATACACCTGAAGTTTGTTCCTTACTTGCACAGTCAAATGTACACAAATGAAAAGCGCGAATAAACAAAACCTAATCAAATATCAAAGACACAAATTCAACAATGACTTGCTGCACTGTACCAATGTTAATTATATATGTCGTTTATGATCAGGATTACGTGAAAAGGAATGTTACAAGTAACGTCAGCAAAAGTTAGTACACTAAATAGTGGGTCATCCCAACACCAGCGCTAGAATAAAAAATACCGGACCATGAGCACGTAACAATGGGAGTCCCACCCAGAACCACACCAGGCATCAGCAGACAAAAAAGTGATGCTGAAATTCAAAAACAGCAGCAACCAGCCTTCCATTAGCTGCTCCTCTATCTGACCTTGGAAGTACTTCTCCCAAAAACATTTATCTCCTCATTTCTCACCAACATTTTCCTAAACCACCCTTTCTTCAAGTAAATAAGGTGGACTGAATACTTTATAAGTGATTTTAGAAAGTTAACAAATTACTTTCTTAAATACTGATTTCAATTTGCAAAATAATGAAGATGACCTTGAACATTCATATAATCTGAAGAAACAGTTCAGAACAGAAACAGAACAGAAATAGAGCAGTATCCTGAAAATCAAAAGTAAAACAACAACAATCCCAACTAGAATTACCATTCCCATCTATCAGAGACATATTGACGTTTCGAGCTTAGGAAATCCTTTCCAGTGTCAGAATATCATTGCTACGAAGAGCAAAAATGCAGACTGGAAAGTAAAGACAAAACTAGACCAGGGAAGACAATTAAAGGCTACAACACCAACAACAGCACTAATGCTACGAAAAATGGAAACACTTAGAAAGAAAGATTAAGATTTTTAATATCTAGTGATAAAGCATACTGACCTCGAAGCTAATCTGGCCGTGGTTGTTCTGCTTGAACGTGTTGAAGACGTAGTGGGCGTAGTGGGTTGCGTCTGGAAATACGAAGAGAATCTATTACTAAGGGAATTATTTACAGAGTTTTTAAGGATATAAATGATTCCATATGCGATGAACACACTGTTATGCGTCTCAATATAATACAGACAAGAGATTGTACTCATAATTTTTTGTATAAATTGCGAAAATCACACTACATATATAATTTGTTGCTCAAATTACCAAAGTCACGAAATGCTAATGCAACAAAAAATATTTGCTAAATGAATTAAATATCAGTTAGGCACACAAAGCCAGGGCACATTGTCAATACTTGCGCTACATAAAAAATGCGCTGATGCAAAACTATAAAAAATATTGTTGTTGTAATTCACTTCACCTAGAATGCCATATTAATGTAAACCATCCAAGAGAAATACAATACAAATGTGCGATAAGACGTTACACTAAAAACATATAACTAAATATAAATGTCATTTTAAAAATCTAGCGTGCTTTCTCTAGATATGGACGATGAGTTTAGCTTTGAAAAATGCAATACGTCTCCTTTGTAGTGTAACAGAGGGTTTTCTGTCGAGACGACATTTGAATTATTCAGCAAATCAATAGCTATGCAGTGGCTGGACATTCAGGTGCGAGAATGTCTGGACTCAGTCCTCCTAACTAAGTCATTTAATCCGGAGCTTTAAAAAGGTATGCATTGTAAATTACACATCAGATACTATTAAAGGAAATGAATTATGGTATGCAATCTAAATAAAAGCGTATGAACTTAGTATCATAAGAATATTTGATGTAATTGAAAAACCAGTTATCCTAAATTACAATAATTTATCAGAGTTAGATATTTTGATGGACAAAACACAGGTCTTTTCTTCCAGGATAAAACCTGGTACCTTCAAATTTTCCTGCCTTTATTCCTGAACATATTTAAAACAAATACATAAAGAATCATCACACCTAAGTAGCTAATATACTTCTGTTCTTGAGAACTACTCAACAGCTCTATCGCTTACCAACGCACACCATCCATTTGAACCAGAATTGAAGTTTCCATTCACAGAAACTTGACATTTAAATCAACAAAAATCAGGTGATGGTGGCAAAGAGGACTAATAGTAATTATTCCACGGCTTTCTTTACCCAAGACCTTGGTGTGATGATGAGTGCACTAACTCTTCAGGCTCTTTTATGCTTTCATTCCGCTGAATTTCAGGTTGTATGGAAATAGTGTTAAACTAAGGCTTTTAGGGTCTAAATTCCACTGTAAAATTTGAATACTTATGTTAAACCAAATCAGTTTCTTTTACCTAAAACATCAGATCTCACTCAAAACTGGTCCTTCCATAATGGTACTATTTCAGTTTCTATTTGGCTGTTTCGGGCTCTCTATAAAATATGATCTGTTTCCGTCAATTTTTAGTGATTCTCTTTAAAAGCAGGGTAAGAATTATAAGTTTGATAATATGTTCTCTAGACTGAACTTCCAACAATTTTCAGTTGATTCTTGGTCAATACATATCTTTAATTCTCTTTCTTCAAATATAATTTAAAGTTTTTAACTTTAAAATTCCCTAATGTCCACCTTCTTGAGGACTGTCAATTACTGTTCAAGAAAATGCATGTATCACACCGTGTTATCAGCTATTTACCTTTCATCTATACTCTTAATCTGGCTATCCTCACTCAGGTTCTTTGCCTTTTCCGAGACAATTTCAAGGCCTCTGAAAGGGTTTTGCCATTAGGCTAAGACAAACTCCGTCTAGGCCTCTCTACATCCTCTATACTTACTGTAGTATCCGTCCTTGTCAACCTTACTGCACGCTCAACTTTCCTTATCTGATGCGGGAACTCAGAGATCTGTTCTTTCATATAATCTTTTCACATCATCATTAAGCACTCGAGTGCATACAATTTTACGATCGCATATCCTTCTTTCCTTGCAAGCACCAATCTTCCGAAAATGATTCTCTTTAGTTAACAGTGCTCGAATATCGGGGTAATACCTCGACCACAGATGACATATTGTTTCAGGGTTTAAATGACAAAAATTGCTCTTTCTCCCTTGATGATATTAACGTTACCGAAATGTAAGGAATGTTCAAATTAAACTCTTCGGCAAAATTTTACCGTGACTCTATAATTAACCGTTTACGCTCAGGCAGAATTTTCCAAAAGTTCTTCCATGGTACAAAAGATTCGTTCTTGGGAAATCATCGAACAAATCCTCTCTCTCTCTCTCCCTCTCGTTTCAACGTCATTTCTCAATCAAGTTATATGTTGGAAAACGATAAAATGACATCACAAATTAATCAGCAGAAGTTATTTTTCTACCAAGTTTAATATGATCAAACGATGAAATAACATCACATATTAATATATTAAACCTTAAAAAAACTGTATATGAACTAAATTTCAAAGAATATCTAACACTCAGCAGGAAACAACTTCTGCGAAACGTTTCCCATACAGGAATCGGCATTCATCGCTCAAATTCTCTGAAATATCAATATTCCGGTAAGAGGAAACTGCATGTTTCTAAATATCGCTGCCTGCCACGACCAGAATCCTCTTCTTTTATACGATTTTCTGAATCCTGTTCTCATCCAGTTTGTGGATATAGCTAGAAAAAAAAATAGGCTTCTTTGTATCGATAACAAAGAAACAAATCAGTAAGTAGATTACGAAAGAGCAGACTAACATTAGTGTTGAATGGTGTATAATTTAAAACTTGAATCTTGACTAAGTTTAACAAACGAAAAAAAAAAAAAAATCAGAGGAAAGATGAATGATAAACTCACCTGGAAACAATCAAATGGATGCTTTTGTACGAAAGCAAATTCACTAGGCGACCAATTATAAAGTGGGGTTTAATGACTCTGTTACCTAATCCACAAAAACTAGGTACTTAACGAAAGGTATTACTATCTGTGGTGTTCAGAGAGCATAAGACCTGGTCACCAGGAAAGTAACACCTATAAAAATCACTCTAAACTTATTGGTTTTATATCTTTATTCATTCTTAAAACATTTGCCTCTGCTAATATCTATGGCAGTATCTTTACAGAAAACATAACCCGCCATTACAATAATCTCTCATTACCAGTGAGTGCTAATAGAACCTTTATTATGAATTCATATGCTTAGTATCCGGCACTCCAGTTTCCATTTCTTCCTAAATCATTCATAGGTTTACTGATGAACGAAGGGAACGGCGACTTAAAATTGTAACGGTCTGAACTGTGAGCTTATTGAAATGGAATGGAACTAGAGAATGAAAGATTAGACTGAAATGAACACATTAAAACGAACACATTACGAAAGAATGCTCTAAAAGCGAAGAACAATAAAAAAATAAAAAAAAACACTGGAATAAGAGACGGGGAGGCTTCAGATCGATAAATGATTATTTCCACAACGACAATGATCACTGACACTACTTACCTGAAGCAAATTTTCATTGTTCGCAATACCAAACAAGCTTCCAGAGTAAAAACCCCGTTTTGTGAAATACGAGGAAAATAAAATATCAGTAGACGACTTGAAAAATGAATGTCAGCATACAAACTGCAACGCAAGCCATAACAACGAAGAACAACGGCGCATGTCCTAGAGTGCATTTCTTCTCAGTTTTTGAGCATCGGCACAAATAAAACTACCAGGGAAAACCTTTCCATTGTCCTCACGAATTCAGTATTTTTATGATAGCTTGTTATTCATGTGAACTTGAGCAATATAGGATTACCTTCAGCTATCAAAACAACTGCGCCCTACGGCAATGTGAGACCGAAGATACGGAGGACTGAATAGAAATTTTCATGCAAAGCCAGGTTTCAAGCGAAGCTTGAAATTTAAATGGGTTTACCTGTCGTGTTTGAGAAACAGCAGCACCAGAGAGAGAGAGAGAGAGAGAGAGAGAGAGAGAGAGAGAGAGAGAGAGAGAGAGAGAGAGAGCTGTCAAGATATAATTATTGTTCAAGTTCAATACTATCAAAGAGGATTTAATCAAATGGAAATCATATGGTAATAACTGCATAAAGCTCTGCGTGCAACACTTGTTTTCTCTATTTCAAACAAAAAATCACAAGCCGGATTTAACAGGAAATAATTGAATCCCTGAAATATGGTACATAAATCACATATCTGCCTGGACACAATTACCCTGAAATACGGATATCCTCGAGGGCACACGTATTTAAACTCAATACCATTTCATTTCCAGGCGATAAAAGATAATGCGTTTAAACTTTCACATAAATTTAAAGCTTCCTTGTGTATACGTGACTGGAAAGTATATGTACAGTACATGTGTGTTTATAGAAGATTTAAGGGTTATAGAAACACGATAGTTATGTTTATGATTAAATGAATAGCACCATTTTTCAGGACATAAAAACTGACTACCTACTACACTGAATTCAAGGTACAAAATATGACTAATTTCATTCGATGTAAACTGTGTCACTACGACGAACAGATGGATACCATCGCATCCGCAAGACATATTTTACATCGGTATTGCAAAAATGTAATAAAGGAGAGAAAAGTCCGAACGAAGTAAATAACAAGGTAAAGCTTACGTGTTGCCATGGTTACGCACTGGAGAGAGAGAGAGAGAGAGAGAGAGAGAGAGAGAGAGAGAGAGAGAGAGAGAGAGAGGAGTTTCTGCGTTGCATCGCCCACCCTCTCGCTATCGCCGTCTGCCATGCGATACGGAAATAAAGGAAAATAAGAAGATGCTTCGCAGAACTGAAACTACTATCGATTATCAGCATTAGTGTACAGAGAGCAACGACCTTGTTCTGTACATGGTGTCTTATAACGACTCACAACCAGCAGCTAGGGAACACCAAGATAGTGAACACACAGCGACATATTACAAGAAAGGAGTGGAGTGTTCAGTTTAACTGCAATAATAAAGTAATAAAACTAATTCTTTTGCTACAAACCTAAATACATTCATGTATCATGAAACTCCCACGGAAGAGAGACTTAAGGGAAATTACAAAAAATATAATATTAATATCTTGTGTGATTAACTCACCTCCTTGAGGAAAGAACTGAGAGAAGATATCTTTGAAACCCTCCTCGTCCACCATTCCCGTTGGACATTCCTGTAAAAGGAAATTAGAATATTTAATATACTAATTTCAAAGAAAACTATCTTTTTTTCATTACACGAACCAATTCTACGAGTAAATTGTTCATGATAATGATTTCATGCGTATAATCTTGGGTTATATTGGGTATAAATGACTATATTTATCATTTGTTCACGACGTTGGGAAAAAAATGTAAAATATTTATCCCCAAATACAGCAATGGTTTGAGAGAGAGAGAGAGAGAGAGAGAGAGAGAGAGAGAGAGAGAGAGAGAGAGAGAGAGAGAGATTGGGAAAAAAATGTAAAATATTTATCCCCAAATACAGGTTTGAGAGAGAGAGAGAGAGAGAGAGAGGAGAAGAGAGAGAGGGATATAGGAGAAGAAAGAATAAGAAAAGAATATGAATTAATTAAATTCGTAAAATGCCAGCATCCGAATTATGCAAATGTGACACAATGTCTAGCTGCTTAGTAATTTATGCCTGTGTGTGACACTTTAGAGACATCTTCGTGGGATATTATGGAGGCTGGTCAGAAACTGTAAAACTGACTTAGGTCGTCAAGTTCTTTGGCCTCACTATGCAAAATTTGTATTATTTTCGTTCGTCACGTTGCCTAGATTGGTTGTCATCTTTCCTAAAAGAGGTTCATAAATTTTTTTGTTTGTTTAATACGAATAATAAGTATAACTTCATTAATCTAATAACCCTTCAAAACAGAAACAGGAGGCCAAAATACTTCCGAGGAAAACAAAGTAAATGTATTAGACAACCCAGAACCTAGATTTTTCAATTTACAATTTTGTTTCCTCTCATTCTTAAGAAAAACCTGAAAGTTCCCAAACCCAAATACAAACGCTGCTGTCACTCCCTGAGAGCAACAGCTGCAAGCGCTGGGCAACAGGTGCTACTGCTATGCAAGGATGCCGCAACTGTGCCTGTTGCTTCAGGCACAACAATGAGACAACCTGCAATTGTATAATGTCATTGGTCAGTCACACAACTTGAGCACTCGCTACTCAGTTTACTGGCTTCTCGGCCTCAATATAACCTATTGCAGCTTACATCAGATTGACATGGTTTGTTGTATGTTTCCGTAACGTTCAGTGACTCATAAGGCTAGGTCATTAACCATACGATGAATTATCCACTTTTAGT
The DNA here is from genome assembly GCF_040412425.1 of Macrobrachium rosenbergii. Classification (NCBI taxonomy): domain Eukaryota; kingdom Metazoa; phylum Arthropoda; class Malacostraca; order Decapoda; family Palaemonidae; genus Macrobrachium; species Macrobrachium rosenbergii. The sequence continues at coordinate 39,450,453 of NC_089754.1, read as the reverse complement.
AACGGCTTGAGACCGTCTTGAGTATATAGATATAATAAAGTTCTGAGAATCATTAGTATACACGAATTCTGTTCGGCAAGGAGGAAACTGAAAATACATTAGAAGATTCGAGTAATTTACACATATCTTTTCAACTTCTTTTTATTTGTAGAACTTTCTATTCTGTGATGAGAATATCAAATCGCTTTAAATAAGATCTATACTTATGTGTATTATAAGTAAATAAATAAAAGAAAGACTCTTCCATATCGAGTATTCTAAACAAGATGATGGCTCCTCAGTAGCAGAAATTCTGAACGAATTCTAGGGAAATTCTAACTTAAGAATTTGAGTTCCTTTCACAGGAAGAAATCCTTTTCGTTGCCCCAGACAGCCACAAAGCTCATTTAAGTCTTCATTACTACATCATCTCTGAAATAGCCATCAAAGATTCCTCCTCCACTTCAGCCTTTATATAGTGTCCCGATCAGCAAAGTAAAGCTGATTTGGCTGACCACCAGTAAAAGTAACATGATTGCTACGCCGGTTTCTCGATTTAAAAAGTTATCAACATTCGGCTCCGTCATTTTTTCCATGGGTGACCATCACTGAATGTCAGACGAAGTTGAAACACGGCTCTCGTGGACCGTCAGTGGGGTCTGTGAATACAAACCTCAGCCCGAATATCATCAAAGTTCTTGCTGTGCATACAGAGGATTAATGGACTTTGTATCAGACGCTGGGAGTCTGATGAGAGAGTGACAGTACTCTTCAAGGAGGCTTTACAAGTTACAAGAGTGAGGGCATTATCTGGTGATGACATAGGAGCTAATGAAAGACCTGGAATCGTAAAGCTTTTTTGTTTTATGTAAGTCATAAGGTACGTCCACTTCAGTTAAGAATTTAATAAATTTTCTGCTCCCTTAAATTACATATCTGAAGTTTTAAGAAGACTTTTCTGGGTAAACAAGGAGCGTGCCGTCTAAAAGAGCAGAGCGCAATGCAGATAAAAATACAGATCTTGGTGCTGATAAAGGAATATAAAATATTTATCATCAATAACAACTACGTTCATAACGTTAATAGCAAGTACTCGAAATTCTAAAAAAAAAAAAAAAAACTCTTTACAAAAGAAAAGCACTATCAAAGATGAATTTCCTGAAAAAAAAAAAAAAAATCGGATCAAGACTGTTTTTGTAAATATTCCTAAAAACACTTTTACATGCTTGCTTTAGTAGAATTATTTCTTTTAAAATATCTTGAAAACTTGACTTTCTTGACGACTGTCAAACAAAAAAACGATTAACTCAAACTCTTATAAATCCTTTTTTAAAAATTCTCTTACAATAAGGTCTCATAAAAATACTCAAAAAGATATTCACATTTTGAGCAAATGTATTCCTTAGAATTACGAAAGTTTACAATAAATCCCAAACCTCTCTAAAAGAAAGTTTGCACTGAAATTAAAATGTTTTCAATTAATTAATTTCTTTAAAAAATGCCCTTGCTGGCTCTGGCTCTAAAACCGTAAAAGAAATAAGGCTCGCAAAAACCAGGATCCCTACAGGGCAAAACGTTTCTCTGAAAAAAAAAAAAAATCCACAAAAGCCCAAATGCTCTTCATAAATTTGTAACAATTAGGGGATGAAAAAGGTAACTGTTTCCCCTGTACCGATTTCGGACCCCTCCGGTTTTCAAACTAAGCTTTTTCCTTTCTCTTGTTCTCTTATTTCTTTAATTCTGCCTCACACACACACACACACACACATACATTTGTAAAGATTTGTTTTAAAAGTACCAATGTCAAATTCCTCAAGTTTCAGAAACTCCACATAAATACAAGAAAAACTTCCATTTTATTGAAAGCACTGTCAATTACCAACAAAAAGCTCTGACGAAAGAGGAGGGTTGAATGTCAACTGAGAGAGAGAGAGAGAGAGAGAGAGAGAGAGAGAGAGAGAGAGAGAGAGAGAGAGAGAGAGAGGCCTTTATGAAACATAAAACTTACAACAATCATTAGGTCTTTGGGGTGAGCTGCAATGATTGCCCACGAGTTTGTAAAGCCAACAGAATAAATAGGTTTGGCTAAACACGGAATATTTAATATAAACAAAACTTCTAAGACAATGCACATTACCAAATGCCCTTGGTGAGGACTAGGGTGAGTCGTTAGTTATTACTCTACTAACCAGTCGCAACAATGATCAATTTAAATATCACAGAATTAACTATCTTGCATTAAGAATAAGGATATTTTTTTATTACTTTATCACCCAGACGCAACAATGATCAAGTTGTATATATAAGAATTACCAATCTTCCACCAAGGGCGCTCCTAGCATTTTTTTTTTTTTTGAAGACGGGAAAAATCTCCATCTTCAGGCTCAAGGTCATAAATCCTTATACTCGCACTAAACCAGACAAGCATAAAAAAAGACAACCCTAAAATAAAAAAAAAAGAAAAAAAATAGCTTCTCTCGTTAACCTTTATCTCCTCTAGTCTTTTTTTTTCAGTCTCGGATCATGAGAGAAAAGTAGTGTAAGGATAGAAAAAAGCCAGTTACTCTTTCTCTTCTGTGTTGGCTTCCGGGTTTCATTATGACTCAATGACCCTGGGATTTTTTTTATTTTTTTTTAGGAGGCAAGAGCGTTAACCACGCATTTAACCTATCCTCTTTTAAGAGGAGTCTTATAGCCAATGATCAGCACCTACGACAGGCTTGATGGTAAGTAAAAATAACGCACAATTTATTTTTAGTTTTTGGAATTCCTTAAATACCATTCCACATGACGAAATTGCTTCCTTCGAAAATTTGCGTTCAGGCACTTTATAAATTTTGTCTGCATTAAGGCAACTTCAGCATAGGTTGCTTTGACAGGGAATGGTGTCCATTCCTCGGTAGCACTATGCTTACTAGAATTATTTTATACACACACATATACATATATATATATACACACACACACACACACACACACACATACATATATATATATATATATATATATATATATATATATATATATATATATATATATATATATATATATATATATATACACATTTATATATATCTTCTATGTACATATATGCATGGAGCGATTCTTTGATGATTTTATTACAGTTCTGACCCTCGCTTTGTCATTTAAATGCTTTATAAACGCCTGGATATAGCATTCTTTTGTTGTTACTTCCACAGTGGGATAAAAGCTTCTAACTTGCAACTGGCTTGTTGAGTTATACAGAAAGTATAAAATCTAATTCAACATATAAATATGAAACAAATGTTAGAATTTAATTAAAATGACTACCTTTTAACATTTGATAGCTTTTACATAATAAACTCATGTTAGGTATTTCCTAAAAAAATTGGTGCTTAACTGACCTCCTTTACTTCGAGTATCTTTTGTCAAGTATCGCAAAATATTCCTTCCTCCTCAAAAACGGCAAATAAAAGCATTAGCTATGGTATTTGAGAGAGAGAGAGAGAGAGAGAGAGAGAGAGAGAGAGAGAGTGTTGAATACCAACGAAGTCACAGCAACAATGCGAATAAGTCGAAAGCCAATTTTTCCACTTCAACAAGGAGGACAATGAAAAATATTAGTCTTGGAAAACTTGTGATCTAACGATGTTGGAGTTAATGAGGCTTGTTCTTCGTAAATGGGAGAGAATGAGGATAAATGCTGACATTTAGTAATTACTAATAACTGAGTGCAGACAAAAGGCCTTCAAACAATAAAGGCAGAAAATTAGAAAATGAATTCAGCTTTTTATTTTGAGATACAACTTTATGTTATGAGAATGTATGTCACGAACTAATTTCTCTCTCGGTTATACTTTGGAATGCGCAACTTTAAATTAACTTTATAATTAGTCATATTCAAAGACAGTTACGAATTAAGAACTTATGCAATCTTGTCAGTTCAAATCTTGGACAAAAGTGGAGGTTGAAGCCCTGGCTTTTAAAAGATCTACAAGTTATTGGAACTTTCATTAAACAATATCTGTCTAGCTAAAAGTGATAACTGGTTATGCAGTAGCCCCGAAAGACAGTATAAATAACAGAGTCTAAATAACAACAACGTAAATGGCAAAAAACAATGTTTAAATTAGGGATACTTTTTGTTTTTTGTTATGATGACTGCATCAAATCGCCCTCTGAAGTCTCTCTCCCGAACACTCATCGAAATAAACCTTTAATAATCAACTTGTAAGTTTACACGTTCTAAGATATGATGAAAAATTCAATAAACAGCAAAGTAACTACCTAAAACTCGTTTGATTTCTCTTAATCTTTGTTCTCCCTTGTTACTAAAGAAGACGTTATAATACACACACACACACACACACACACACACATATATATATATATATGTATTACACATATGTATGTATTTATATATATATATATATATATATATATATATATATATATATATATATATATATATATATATATATATATATATATATATATATATATATATATATATATATATATATATATATATATATATATATATATAAAGGCATTTCATCGCTCCTGAACCCATTTAAAGATAAAACAAAAGGGCCATTCTTCACAGAATCATAAAAATAAGGAAACCTGACTCAAAATCATATATGATGACCATCACTTTTTTTTATCAAGCGTCCAAGTAACAATAATAATAATAATAATAATAATAATAATAATAATAATAATAATAATAATAATAATAATAATAATAATAACAGTAACATTGCAACTATTATTCTACTAGTCGTAGCTTGCTATCCTCTTAACATAGTCAGCTTACAGAATCGATGTCTTGGCCACCAAAAAACGCCAAGATTCTTATTTTTTCCCTTAGAGACTCTCTCTCATCTCTTAGACGGAGATTACTGGAGAAGCTCGAGATTCTGGCTTATGTCACTAATATTCCCAGGAAGTAGATTCCTACAATGGTCGGATTTGTCCGTCTGGGATTTTTTTTTTGTCATGATAAAAAGATGAACGAATCTCTTAAGTAATATAAGACGGTTTGGATTCCTGAATGAACGAATATCTTATTAAGGTATACAGATAAAAAACTAGAAATAAACAGGTAATAGCATAGCCGGAATAGATAAATCCTAACCACATAAGCACAAGTAATAGCCCTTGAAGGCTCCACGCAACAATGATAATAATAAAATAATAATCACAGCACCAAAAAGAAAAAATAATTGTTGATGATATTATTTTGATTTACACTCATTAGCTTGGTATTACTCAATATCTGTACTACTACTAAAACCACTACCATTACTATTCAAATTTACTATTCGTTTCAACACCAAAACCCTCTTGGAAACTCGATTCTGCAAGAACTTTCATAGGAAAAAGTTCCCTTCGGGGTACTCATCTGATAATTACACAGAAACTTTCAATATTTGAGAAAATGGAACTTTTATTTTTGTCTGCTGAAGAACGGAAATCTATCTCGACGACTACGGTGATTTATAACACTAATACAAATTTCTCCCCCTTTACTGTCAGTTTCTGCCTCTTCCCCTTTACTGACAGTTTCTGCCCCTCCCCCTTTACTGACAGTTTCTGCCTCTCCCCCTTTATTGTCAGTTTCTGCCTCTCCCCCTTTGCTGACAGTTTCTGCCTCTCCCCTTTTACTGACAGTTTCTGCCCCTCCTTTATTGTCAGTTTCCCTCCTTTACTGACAGTTTCTGCCTCTCCCCCTTTATTGTCAGTTTCTGCCTCTCCCCTTTTACTGACAGTTTCTGCCTCTCCCCATTTACTGACAGTTTCTGCCCCTCCCCCTTTACTGACAGTTTCTGCCTCTCCCCCTTTATTGTCAGTTTCTGCCTCTCCCCTTTTACTGAGAGTTTCTGCCTCTCCCCTTTTACTGACAGTTTCTGCCCCTCCCCCTTTACTGACAGTTTCTGCCTCTCCCCCTTTATTGTCAGTTTCTGCCTCTCCCCCTTTACTGAGAGTTTCTGCCTCTCCCCATTTACTGACAGTTTCTGCCCCTCCCCTTTACTGACAGTTTCTGCCTCTCCCCTTATTGTCAGTTTCTGCCTCTCCCCTTTTACTGAGAGTTTCTGCCTCTCCCCTTTTACTGACAGTTTCTGCCCCTCCCCCTTTACTGACAGTTTCTGCCTCTCCCCCTTTATTGTCAGTTTCTGCCTCTCCCCTTTTACTGAGAGTTTCTGCCTCTCCCCTTTTACTGACAGTTTCTGCCTCTCCCCTTTTACTGAGAGTTTCTGCCTCTCCCCTTTTACTGACAGTTTCTGCCTCTCCCCTTTTACTGACAGTTTCTGCCTCTCCCCTTTACTGACAGTTTCTGCCTCTCCCCCTTTATTGTCAGTTTCTGCCTCTCCCCTTTTACTGAGAGTTTCTGCCTCTCCCCTTTTACTGACAGTTTCTGCCTCTCCCCATTTACTGACAGTTTCTGCCTCAATTCACTTTCCTTAAATTTTGACAAAAAAAAAAAAAAAAAAAACTGCCCTTTCTTTCCTTCCTTCTTTTTTTTCTTGAGATCAGCCGAATTAAGTGCCAGATGAGGGAACTAAGTACAGAAAAAAATGCTCATCCCTAATTAGCCACAGAGGACCTTTTCTTCCCGAAGGGTGTGTTAGCAATGTCTTTTAAATGCTGAGGTCGATGCAGCATTTTCAAAGTTTTGTCAAGAACTGTCTTAAAATGTCCAATGTAGCTACATTACTTTTTCTCCAAACAGCAAATTTGTAATGTTAGTGAGTACTGTTGTTTCAAAGCAGTTTATAATACTAAACCACTACTTTTAATAAAAAAAATAAAAACTTCTCGTCTTCCCATGAACAGGAAATTATTTTATGCACTGAGAACAACGTCTACTTCAAGGAACTGAGAAATACAAATCCTTTTCATCACCAACGAACAGATACCAGTTCCAGGAAATGGAGTCTAGGTACTCCTTTCGATTACCAGGGAACAGCGTTCTTACCGCACACAAAACATAATAATTTATTCAAGAAAAATGCGGACATCATAATAGAGTAAAAAATCTGGTACTAAATTAATGTAAGGAAAATATCTGAATTAATATAAAGAAAATATCTGACTTCCTGTCAGAGTTTATTCTATTTTGTTGCCTGCAGCTTCAGAAACCAGTTCTCCCGAATGATAATATTTGCTTCCTCACGCTCTAATGATGAGGCTGAATTCAGTAACTCGGAAAAGTAAACAGCGAGACAATAGGCTGCAGTTGCTATGACAAGATAAAACAAAAGCAAAAGTCTGGGACAAAAAAAAAAAAAAATTATGGATCACACAAGTACGCTAACAGCTTTTCGAAAATTAGAAGTTGAAGCACAACTTGCGAATGAAGAAACAATGACAAGATATTTTCATGGAATTTTACAGAATTTACTGAAATTCTGGGAGTTGTTTGGCTCGTAAAAGAGTAGAAGAGAGAATGCATCATCAATACTATGACTAATTTCTCTTTTTCAAAGCAAAATGCTACTTCATCTTTTATCATCCAAAACAACAACCTGTTTTTAAAAAATTTTTCTTGGTCTTTCAAAACATCAGGTTTCCCTTTAACTTTCAAAACAACATCCTGTTTTCTTTTGACCTAGCGGAACAACCTTCAAATATATCTTTATTTTAACTTTCAAAACAACTGTCTACTTTTGTCTTATCCTTCAAAACAAACTCCTGTTTCTTCCTGGTCTTTCTTGATAGCTTTTCACTTTCTCATTATCTTACGTAAAAATTTCTTGCTTTCCTTATATTTTTTAAAACAACCTACGTCTGTTCCTGTGTGTGTGTGTGTGTGTGAGAGAGAGAGAGAGAGAGAGAGAGAGAGAGAGAGAGAGAGAGAGAGAGAGAGAGAGAGTTACAGGCTTCAGAATAGCATATGCATGAATTAAAGTTTTTTACTATCACACATTAATTAGTTATAACCGAGAGAGAGAGAGAGAGAGAGAGAGAGAGAGAGAGAGAGAGAGAGAGAGAGAGAGAGAGAGAGAGAGAGAGAGAGAGAGAGGCTTCAGAGAGAGAGAGAGAGTTACAGCATATGCATGATGAATTAAAGTTTTTACTATCACACAATAATTAGTCATAACAGAGAGAGAGAGAGAGAGAGAGAGAGAGAGAGAGAGAGAGAGAGAGAGAGAGAGAGAGAGAGAGAGAATATGGAGTAGAGCTGCAGACTTCAGAATAGCATATGCATGAATTAGTTTGTTAGTATCACACAATAATTCTGTATGAGAGAGAGAGAGAGAGAGAGAGAGAGAGAGAGAGAGAGAGAGAGAGAGAGAGAGAGAGAGAGAGAGTATGGAGTAGAGTTGCAGACTTCAGAATTAAAGTTTTTCACTATCACACAATAATTAGCCATAATTGTATGAGAGAGAGAGAGAGAGAGAGAGAGAGAGAGAGAGAGAGAGAGGGGGGCAGGACTCCCAACCCAGAGTCCCCCGAAGGAACGGGTAACTCGACGTCGCTTCCTGAATGATAATGAGTAATCCTCCAGGAAACACAAATTACTCGCCCGAACTAAAGCGTATCCCGGCTACGAGCCCATAACATTAATCTGGAGTCGTGATATGAGTTTAAACTTGTTACTGCTGTTGCGCCGAATCATTTCCTAGAGAGAGAGAGAGAGAGAGAGAGAGAGAGAGAGAGAGAGAGAGAGAGAGAGAGAGAGAGAGAGTACGGAGTCAAGTTGCAGACTTCAGAATATCATATTCATGAATTAAAGCTTACTACTACTACCACCACCTAATAATGAGTCATATCTGTGTGTGTGTGTGTGAGAGAGAGAGAGAGAGAGAGAGAGAGAGAGAGAGAGAGAGAGAGAGAGAGAGAGAGAGAGTTTGACTAATCTGAATATCATATTCATGAAGGCAAGTATATAAACGCTACAGTTATTATCCACATGAGATAGAGAGAGAGAGAGAGAGAGAGAGAGAGAGAGAGAGAGAGAGAGAGAGAGAGAGAGAGAGTACGGAGTCGAGTTGCAGACGTCAGAATATCATATTCATGAATTAAAGTTTATTACTACTACAACCACCTAACAATGAGTAATATCTGCTTTGTGTGTGTGTGTGTGTGTGTGTGTGTGTGTGTGTGTGTGTGTGTGAGAGAGAGAGAGAGAGAGAGAGAGAGAGAGAGAGAGAGAGAGAGAGAGAGAGAGAGAGTTTTGAATACTATTTGAATATATTCATGAAGGCAAGTATATAAACGCTACAGTTATTAGCCACATTTGAGAGAGAGAGAGAGAGAGAGAGAGAGAGAGAGAGAGAGAGAGAGAGAGAGAGAGAGAGAGAGAGAGAGAGTTTCGAAACTTGACCTAAAATGACTGATTCACAGTCAAGCGAGAACTAAGGGAATCCGAATAATTAACCTTAACACCAAGTCATTTGCCCATTAAGTCCTGAACTTATCCGAGTTCTACAAAAGACACTTAAGAGACCGACGATTTAAAACGTTCACCTTTCCATTTATCAACTTAATTCAGGACAAACCAGAAGTCGTTATTATTAATTTTTCTTATAATTTTTTTTCACTAGTTCAAATAGGGAGCGGTGTTTAATCATGATTATACATTAATTACTAGATCACCCTCTACGCTGAAATTAAGAAGTGTATTATCATAATTATTTATTTCGTTTTACTGTAGAGAATACATCTTTTTTTTAAAGAGTACTGTGTATCTCCTTTACTTTAATATCTTTTAATTTCGTATCATTTCGAAAGAAAATAAACTCGTTTTCAAGGCGTCTTCTCGTCAAGCTTTTTAAAACAGTGACTAGATCAGGGGTGGTTTTGCCTGTCTGGGTTCTCTCGCAAGATCAAAATGACCTTAAAATTTACACGAATTTCCTCTCCAATCTGTTATCTCCAATGATTTCAATTACCCACGGCTAGCAATTCCCCGAACAATCTCATTTCTCTCATACATATCAATCACAAGCTGGCGATCTCCTTGGGAGATATTTCGATTAAATGTTTAACCGGACAATTTGTTCAAGGTGATTAGAATAATACGTCCAGGATTCGTAATCACAGATGTGGCTGTATTTCTAAAAAAAAGCTTGGTAATTCAATTAAACCACGTCAATCCAAATACAGAGTCGGTGAACTCATTTCGACATGGAAGTATAAGAGAGGCCGATGTAGTACGCTGCCTAATGCCCTTACCTAGCACATTCATGATGGAAAAAAGGAATGAACGATCGACTGATCATTATTGCAATATGACGTCGCAGAAAAAAAGGTCATCGAAGCCAAATGTACGTTATGTCAAGAGCTGCAGCTACAGCGTACAAAGGGAACTTATAGAGGCATAATGCCATTTTTCTCAAGGCAAAATACTTCAGCAGAATTAAATCATAACCATTATGTTTACTTGTAATATTTTGGAGGTATAACCCACTGTAAATGAAAACTAAATGAACTGCCAAAACAAAAATATTTGATAACAAAAAGACGGATCTAAATACAGGGTTAAATGCATATTAAAGTACCTAAACGTACAATATATACATCTCTCCCAAAAACCAAAGAAAACGTGCGATGAGGAAAGGCACACAAGATAAAGAAAACATTAAAATAAAAATAAAGAAAAAGCATAATTACAACGGCAGACTTGATTCAACATCGCTAATGAATTTACGTGTCCCATTCAAACATTAGTCATTTCGCCGAGTCAGACCAGCAGAAGATCACAGGGGCGTTGTAATCAGACTCATCAACAGACATTATGGAAAGCTGACATGTATGCTGGGAACTACCATGAAGAAGGAGTTTTCCCATACAGAAACGGTATGGGGGTCGATCTTACAGTAATGGGCGAAGAGGTAGGTTCCTCAGCTCATTATGCAAACTGTTTATTGGAGGATAGTAAGTACTTAGTTCCATTTCAGTGTCAAAAAGAGAGAACGGTGATAACATTATTCTGCGAGAGAGAGAGAGAGAGAGAGAGAGAGAGAGAGAGAGAGAGAGAGAGAGAGAGAGAGAGAGAGAGAGAGAGAGAGAAATTGTTTTGTAAACCAGGCCTCACAACATCAGCAATACAAAAGTTATATCCATGGAGAGATAGCGAGTTACGTTTTGATAAAACCGGTGTCTAAACAAATATGTTTTACGGCTCACACACAGATACAAAAAACAAAATCCAAATGATGGCCGTGTTCAAAAGAAAAAAAAAAAAAATTTAAATGCTCGCAATTCTGAATTTAGTGAAGGACAAATGACTCGTTTTATCTCAGCCACTTTACCAAGAAATAGATCCCTGTTAATGATATTGCGAAGAACAACTCACATATTTACCGCAATGATTATTCACTGAGCTGTTTAAAGTTCCATAAGAAAAACGTAATCGTTAAAATATGATAAGATATTATAACCATACTCATCCCCTTCCAAATTAAACCTGCATCTTTCACTTTTACTTTCCTTAGAAATAACCATTATGGGGAACAATTATGGTTGATAATTCTGTAACACGCAATATATGTCTGCTTCGATAAATTAGATAAAACTTTTGTTTTAACAGCTGCTTGTCAATTTCGTACACAACAACAAAATTACACGTGCCCAAATTTGGATTTTAGCATTACATCCTAGAAAGAAATATACTGTAGTACTGTAGTACCCCCACATATGCAAAAACTGGTCCCTAAAATTTCAAAACCTAGTTTCAGGAAAAAAAAGGACATGTCCTTCTGACCTTAAAAAAATCGTACCAAATGAAATACAGTACACAGAGGCTTTTGTATCAGCTGTTGGAACCGATGTATGTAATCCCAAGATTCCAGTGGCAGCCGTAGGAAGCCAGTAGCATGAAAAAAAAGCGATGGCATAAAATAAAAGAATTAAAAATGACTTAATAAGGATAAATACTAAATAACTATGACTTGAAAAGAAACAAACGAGCAAACATTTAAGAAGAAAACAAACAAGTAAACAATGCGCCGAAGTTTTTTTCGCTGCAATCAAATTTTCTGTACAGAGTATAATGCTGTATGAAACTCAGCCACGGTCCATGAAACTCCCAGCCGCTTCCCATGAAACTCTCAGCCGCGGCCCATGAAACTTGCAGCCACGGCCCGGTGGTGGCCTGTGTTGTTGGCATCTATAACAGTGCCAGACGCACGATCATGGCTAACTTTAACCATAACTAAAATAAAAACTACTGAGGCTAGAGGGCTGCAATTAGGTATGTTTGATGACTGGAGAGTGGATGATCAACATACCAATTTGCAGCCCTCTAGCCTCAGTAGTTTTTAAGATCTGAGGGCGGAGAGAAAAAGTGCGGCCGGACAGACAAATAACCATCTCAATCGTTTTCTTTTACAGAAAACTCAAAATGGTTCTAATAAGGAGAAACACTAAATAACTATTATTTAAAGAGAAAACAAAATAAAGGTTAAACGAAAAGTGAGGACGATAATTAAAGAGTACCTAAAAAGTGACAAAAATTAAATACCGATTAACTGGAAAAAAGCAAAAAAAAAAAAAAAAAAAAAAACTATATATAAATAGATCCCCGAACTATAAAAGCCAATAATTAACGTTCACCTTTGAGGCAGAAACATCAAACAACGAATGAGAAAAAATTATTATCAAGGTATACAAAAAAAAAAAAAAACAAAATCCTTTTTGGAAAACCCCGCTGGGTTCTCGCTGTATGGAAAGAAATACACGATTTCGAATATACGTCATCTGGATTACGAGGGGGCTTTCGAATTCTTGTCTATTCGCAGTGATAAAACTTGACTGCTTGATAAATTTTTCACAGTATAAGCACAGAGAGAGAGAGAGAGAGAGAGAGAGAGAGAGAGAGAGAGAGAGAGAGAGAGAGAGAGAGAGAGAGAGAGAGAGAGAGAGAGTTAAATAAGAATCAAGCTTGACGGACATAAATTGGTACAACCACTATTACTACTATTGTTATTCTATATTTATTGTAAACTCTGACAGAAGTTTAAGAAATTTTACTTTTCAGCTAAGTTCGAATCCATTTATTCTTCACTAATGGAAATGAACCTCAGTCATGTAACAACAAAAATGAATAAATACATAAATAAATAAATAAATAAACAAATATATAAATAACTAAATAAATAAATAATAAATAAAAGATAAAAAAGGATTTGACTTTCATTTTAAAGTTACAGCTAAGGTTGAAAAAAAAGGAGATATAGGCTGCTATAAATTATACTTTCTTCTGCAGAGGAGCGATTAAATCCACTATCCTTCCTTGTTCAGAAAAGTGAAAGTTACACTAATCTTCCCAATAACACCATTGACTGATTGATCTGATACTGAAAACTGGCCTTTCACTTCACAAGGGTCGCCTACATAATAAAACAAAGACTTTTTGTATGACTTATCTTTGGAACAGTATTTGTCCAGCAATATTTGGCCATCAAGGAAATGCTCAGTTCATATGATTTCTTTTCCCAAGCTATTAGAGTTTCATAAACATTTCGTATCATGTAATAACTGAAATCTGTCCAGTTTTCACACTTAGAACAGCGAAGATCTGTTTCGAGATCAGTTCGCCCGGATATTACCTTGAAGGAAGCGATATATCCACCAGAAATCAACGTAAGGCAAGAGACATAAACACAATGATTTTATCTTCATGAAAAACGTAAATCCGTCTAGTTTTATTCTAGAACGGGAAAGAATCCCTCATAACTTGTTCTTTCTGATACTGGTGAATCCGTAGGGATTTTAACTTTGGGAAAGTGAAAAATCACCGAAATTCTTCCAAGAAAGTCAGTACTTCCATAAATATTGAAGGAGATATCTGAAGACGTGGAATCCACAGATACAAGTTTTCAGAAAGATTTTATTTATACGAACGGCCAGTATGATGGTCATACCTTCAATAATAAAACGAAGACATACGAAATAATTTTCAGAAAATTAATATCTCCGTCAACTTTTGATTTCAAGTGAAATGAAATATCAAAAGTGATTTATAGGAAACCATCGATTTCACGTGAAATGGAGTATCAAAGTGATTTTACAAAGCCATAAACACTATATTTTTAGAACAATGGCAAATCTCCAAAAACTATCTCTACTGAGCAACAACAAACAATATAATCTACCCCAAGTACAATGACAAATCCATAAAATAAAAAGATAAAAATAACTGCAGAACAGAACATCAAATCTATAAAGATTATTTCTCGTCCTGCAAACATCGAAGAGTTGATCCCGACTCCAACGCTCAAGAAATACCAAAGGTAGAGAGAGAGAGAGAGAGAGAGAGAGAGAGAGAGAGAGAGAGAGAGAGAGAGAGAGAGAGAGAGAGAGATGGGTGCAAAGGTGAAGGGTTAAAGGCCATAAAAAAACATGTGTTGGATGATTACAGAACTTCGGAGAAGAACCACGGCTATTCCAAAGGCCCCCATTCCAGACGAAATTTGTCAGCCGAAGACAGAAAGGGTAGAGGGAAAACTGTCACCAGACATAACGCATTAGAATGCAAAGGGCGATGGGAGGGGGAGAGTGATCTTATTTCTGGAGAGGCGGATGATATATGCCCGAGAACACAGAAGGGAATCGAAACATGTCGAAAGACAGAGTGACAGCAATGGGAATGGCAATCTAATCCCTTACCTAGAGAAATGCCTGATGGAGACTAGAACAAGAGAGAGAGAGAGAGAGAGAGAGAGAGAGAGAGAGAGAGAGAGAGAGAGAGAGAGAGAGAGAAAGAGCGAGGAAATCATCCCCAAAAGAAGCAACGAACAAGCCTAGTGAAGGTAAGATGATTATATTTCTGAAAGAAAAAAGAAGTATAAAGTATAAAGCTTGGCGAACTGTCCCAAGAACAGCATACAACAGACATTAGTTCTTTACATTAAACTGTGAAAGAATGAAATGCTTTGGATTTTCAAAACAATTTTCTCGAAAGCCTCTGCAGTAACATAGAATACAGCAGACATTAATTAGTCATATTAAACTTAAACCCTGAGAGACTGAAATTCTTAGGACTTTCAAACCAATTATCTCGAAAACAAATCTTCTCTATTTTAAGATACATGCAAGCACAACACAGGCGTGAAATCAGTGGACATGTTAGGTGTCATGAGTGATGAGAGTCATGGAATAGGATCTTATGCTTTTCCTTCGGGTCAGGAGGATATGGAGGGTAGGGGACCCCTGTCTCCCCACCCCCGCCCCCTCCCCTCACCTGCTTAGGGGCCGTGGAGTGACGGGCGTGTCAGGGAAGGGGCGGGGGTTTACGTTATCAGGTGAGAGCGTTGCCTGGACATATCGCCGCTCACCTGATGGAAAATTCAGAAGGTAGGCCGCTCTCGCCGCTCGCCATTCTCTCCCCTTTCCCCTCCCCCACCGTTCCCCTTTTAAAGAAGATGGAACTGAGACAACAACAGGAAGAGAAAGGGGAGGAGAGAAAGACCAACAGGCGGCGAGATCAAAGATCCAAGACCGAGGCGAAGAAAGGAAGATTTGGGCCTATAAAGAAACGGAGTATTTTTCGGGGAAATTTCTGCTGGACAACGAAATTATCTGAATTTTTTTAATATCTGTCTTCCACCTTAAAAAGAGAGCAAGGAAGGGTCTAATTCAGCGGTAATTATCATTATTACACAATCGTTTTGAATTTTCAATGATAGCCTTCGCTACTTGATAAAATATACACAAGCGCAACCAAAAATTCAGATTATTTACATTTTATATATTGTATATATTTATATATTATATATTATATATATATATATATATATATATATATATATATATATATATATATATATATATATATATATATATATATATATATATATATAGATAGAGAGAGAGAGAGAGAGAGAGAGAGAGAAGAGAGAGAATCCGAGCACTAACGTGGTATCGAACTTTCAGGTCAACAACGCTGATTGGTTAAGAGCGTGTAATTCTTGCATACCTATATTTAGGGGCAAGAGTTTCACACCATGGGTTGGACGTTGATTTATGGAAAATCTCCTGCAGCCATCAACTAAATATAGGGGAGCGCTGCAGATTAAAGAGGGTCTCTCTCTCTCTCTCTGTCCGTTATAAGATTGCTGTTCTTTGACTAATAGACGAATATTCTTGGATTTTCCACAATTCCAACTGGAAGAACAAGCGACAGAAAGCAACAAGATTAAGAGAGAGAGAGAGAGAGAGAGAGAGAGAGAGAGAGAGAGAGAGAGAACATGAAACAAAAGCAAAACAAATAGAAAGAGAGAGAGAGAGAGAGAGAACATGAAACAAAAGCAAAACAAATAGAAAGAGAGAGAGAGAGAGAGAGAGAGAGAGAGAGAGAGATGACCGGCAACTACGAGAGGACCAGCGTTTGCTAATCTAGAACAAAAGAAGAAGGAGAGAATTCTAAAGTGAAACTTAAGTTCTCTGATCTCATTGCGACTCAATGCCACTACCGAGGCCATGATGATCACTAACTAAAATTTTTCAAATTTATTTTTATTTTCGTATTTCATACCCGTGAGCGATGTCAGAAAACTCTCATACACAACAAACAGACGGTTGATAGCCTTATGAAGAACTAACGAGAAACTGACAGTTTTATTCAGAGCTATCGAGAAGCTAACAAACAGATCAACAAACAACAGAGTGACGGCTTTACTTACGCTATCGAGCAAGTACGAAAAGAGATCGGTATATTTACTATATCGAGAATCTAGCATTCAGATACCGCCAACATCAGACTGACAATTCTGTTTTGAGCTCTCGGCAAAAACACTTCGAAATATCTCTCGTCTCCTATTTTTGACGGCCGAAGCACGGGAAAAAATAGGTTGTTAACAACATAAGCACTTCGTTTAAGAAGAGATGGGTGGTTTTGTAACGATTTGTTTCGTATCTGCTGACATGCGACTTTAATTTTTTGTAGTCTAATAGTCTGTTAATTCTCGCTTTTGTTTCTTAGGGTTTTAATTGCATCAATATTTATCCTTATACGATTGCTTATTAACTGTCATATCCCCTAATTTCATTCCTATTCAATGTTAACATTATTTGCTATGTTGACTCCAAAGGAAATTCTAGTAATAAGTTCCAATCTAGATATAATTCAGAGTGAACACACGGTAAGAAAGGGAAGTATACAGTATTATTGTAATTTAGACACACACACACACACACACACATTACATATTACATATATATATATATATATATATATATATATATATATATATATATATATATATATCATGAAGCTACAAATATCGCTTAATATCAAATCCACGCTACCTCGGGAATATCCCCGATGGGGAATTATCACCGAAGGGGAATTTATATGATAAATGGACGTACCTCTCTCCCACGACACAGGACGCGCATCCAGCGAATCCAGTCGACGCTACCACTGAGCTATCAAGAGAGGTCAACGCCGAGTCTGGTTACTCATTTACCCGTCGAGAGAAGGAAATTGTACTTAGCTTCGATTAACCCACCTCGACCATGATAGTTCTTTGACGTTTGGAACACGCAGCTGTTTTTATGACATTTTTTATCACACCGTGATTTATATACGATCATTAAGCTACAAATATCGTCTAATATCAGGTCTGCTTTTATCCTGGGGAATTATCACCGAAGGGGAATTTATAAGGATAAATGGCCGGGCACTTCTCGATCCCACGACTAGGACGCATCCAGCGAATCCAGTCGACGCTACCACTGAGCTATCAGAAACTTTTAACGCCGAGTCTGGTGTACTCATTTGAGAGCGGGGAAATTCTGCTATTAACCCACCTACACCTTTCTTCATACTACAAAGTATACGAACTCATCTTCCGCACTTTTTTACTTTTCATGAAATCTCAGACTGTTGATAACAGATCAGTATCGAACTCTGAAACAAACAAAAAAAAAAAAAAAAAAAACCGCAAATTTTGTTATTCAATTTGTGTTTTTTTTTCAAATCTAAAATTGTGTTATTATCCTTTTCTTCGCCGTTAGTACTTTTCATTTTCTTTCTCCCATATTTTTTTTTACTACTTCCAAAAGCCTACGCGTAATTCTGAAACTTATGACTACGTATCCTTTCTCTACTACAGTCCGCTAGAAATTATTCAGATACTTAGCCCACCAGGATCTTCCCAAGGGGCAATATATCTGCACCACAAATACAAAACCTCTTTATGGCGGTAACCTGGTTATTTGTGTGTGTGTGTGTGTGTGTGTGAGAGAGAGAGAGAGAGAGAGAGAGAGAGAGAGAGAGAGAGAGAGAGAGAGAGAGAGAGAGAGAGAGAGAACTAATAGTTTTAGAACCTCAGCGGACACCGCGCGTCAATTTCCCCTCACAAGAGAATTCCCTTCTTCTTTGGAAGATGCTTTCTTAATTCAGCAACCAGAACGAAGACTTGTCTCTCTTTTCACCCTCTATCATCTTCATATTTTTAGAAAGTTCACTAATCAACTATGACTGAAGCTGAATGAACTACAACAACCTCTTCTGTTTCTGCTCTATGATTTATACCCAA
Source organism: Macrobrachium rosenbergii (assembly GCF_040412425.1). Lineage (NCBI taxonomy): Eukaryota > Metazoa > Arthropoda > Malacostraca > Decapoda > Palaemonidae > Macrobrachium > Macrobrachium rosenbergii. The sequence goes on along the minus strand of NC_089754.1, from coordinate 39,431,995 downwards.
CTTAAGAGACTGCCTACTGTACGCACTGATGAGCAAGATATTTTAAGTCATTTCATAACAGTTTTCAAAATAATTTTTTGGTAATGTAAGTGCAAATATTTATTTAAAAGATATATACAGGTAACGGGAGCTTTCGAGAACCTGCTCGAGTCTCCTTATCAATTATTTATACTTTTATATCAGTGTGGAATTCTTCACCATCTTAGTGACTCATGTGATGAATGAGAATTTTTTATTAAAAATATTTTTCTTATCGTTAATGCAATTCCAAAACTTGAGTGTAATAGAGAAAAGACGTTGGAATCTAAAAAATGCCCAAAGAAATGGGGAATTACAGCGGGGAGATCAATTACGTTTTGGGAGGGCACGAAAATTACTGCCGATGGGGTTATTACAGTCCCGGAGGGCGAGAAATAACAGCAGAGGAAGCGAGCATTTTTCAGGAGGGGATAGGTATTACCACAGAAGCGATTACCAACGGGGAATAAAAGTAGAGGGAGAAATTACATTTCCGAGGCCACGGGAATGACAACAAAGGAACGACGACAGCAATTAGAGAAATTACAGCGATAACGCTCCAATACGCTGGAAGAATTTACAGAAGTCCGAGCGATTACTTTTGGCATGGAATCTTGGAAGTTCAGCCAGGAAGGGCGGTGGGGGTGGCGGATTACATTCCCACTGGACGAGACTTACAGGAATGGGAACGATTACATTTCCGGAAGACACGGGAATTACAGCAGAGAAACAAAGAACATAATGGAATTCGAATGGTTGTATAATTTCCATTCGTTTTCAACCCAATGTTTTTATTGAGGATGTCTCCACTTACATATAGAATAAATAACGATATCCATTCCAACATAAATAAGAGGAATACAACAATTCTCCTTCCATGCTACTTCACTTTCGAATTTTATGAACTCTTCCCGATATAAAGGGAGGTTTAAGAACAGGGGTTTTCAGGTCGTGTAAAAAAAAAAAAGCCACTCATATTCGCTTTTCTGATACATGCACCAAATCTTGGGCACCTGGTGTAGACGTCGATGGGTAACGATGTGGGCAGGAGGCTAAGAGAGGGAGTGAGTGTGTCTGAAATTTCACATTGTATATCATCTCGCTTACTATCAAAGAGGTGTGGATAAATCAATAACAGTCAACTACGTATCTTGGAAATGAAAATATATATTTTCAAAGAAAAGCAAAATAGATGTTTTGAAATGTACGTTTTATTTCTAAATCTGATTAATTTTCGTTCATTCATTGCTATTTGTTTTTGCTACTAACTCCTTTTTTTCACAAGTCCAATCAAGTTTCATTATTACCCAAGTGTTTCAAAATCCTTATTACTTATTAAGTTCAGTTTATTCCTATTAAATACCATATCTCATCCGTTAACCTTTTAATTCTCTTTTATTTCTCTAAATTCTTGAGCGCCAATTCTGTCTTAAAAATCCCCCCCCCCTTTTTTTTGCCTCCCATTCACTTTAATATCCCATACTTTCCTGCATCGTTTTATTTTAATTTTCCTAGTTCCTTCCTTCATCCATTTCATCCACCTTTATTGGCCCCAGTTCCCCTTTCCGTGACCTTAGTCTGGTATCGTACCTGTCATAATGTTTCCTGCAATTTCTTTCTGAAACCTCTGGCATGAGCGACTCATCTTCGTCTGTCTTTACGTGGGAGCAATCCAAGTGGATATATATTATGTTTACTCTGAAGGTGTAATAAAAACACCTCCTCCGCCTGAAGACGGACAGACAGATAGACAGACAGACATAGTGAAATAAAGACGCAAAAGGAATAGATGAAACATTCCGAACGCGTATTCAGTCATGGCGACCATCAAAAGAATAATACATGAGTTGACAGAGGCCACATGGTAAACAAAAACAGAGAGAGAGAGAGAGAGAGAGAGAGAGAGAGAGAGAGAGAGAGAGAGAGAGAGAGAGAGAGAGAGAGATTTTTCATGGCCCTGTTGCTTTTTTATGGGCTGAGCAGCAACTTCAATTGGTCCCTTTATTGCTTGCTCTCTCCTGTTTAATGTTGGAAGGGAGATTCTTCAATGACATTCGTGTCTTTCAGAAGATTTATTATTATTATTATTATTATTCAGAATATGAACCCTATTCATATTAAACAAGCCGACAGGTGCCAATGACCTGAAATTCAAGCTTCCAAAGAATATGGTGTTCATCTGAAAGAATGAACTACGTACAGAAAAGTTCAGTTATTAGAAAAGAAAGATAAATTAACAAAAATACATACATTAAAAATGTTAGTAAATTATAAAACACAAGGAGAATTTTTTTAGGTAGTAATGCGCTACAACTATAGAATGTGCAAATGTATGACGGCACTAAAAGAATTACTAACCAAATATGTTTGAAGAACAATTCATTTTAGAAAAATACATGTTTTTCGGACTATTCATTTTGCTAAGAAAATGCGTGTAAGGCATGAACGTTTAATACTGTGAAATTTATGCACGAAAGGAAAATTTGTATCACTTGCAAAACAGAAGTCTGGAGGAAAACTGATATTACTGAGGAAATGTAAGTCGGCAAGAAAATTTATTTTGCTACGAATACCCGCGCCGGCTGGAGAACTAATCTTGAATGGAAAATGTAATCTTTTGGGAAAATCTTAACAAATAGACTACTGTAAGTTTGAAAATATATATGAATAAGACGAATGTTTATGATTTTCAAGATACCGCATATCATTATGAAAATGCGACATGGAAAGTTACTAGGAGCATGCATGTTGCATGTGACCAGGGTAATTTGGTTAACAGAAAAATATTACTGTACTTTCAACAATGATAATTTATTTTTCTCCTGAAATTCATCTATTCACTTTCTTTGCTCGTGCAGTAAGTCCCTGGTATTCGTCATTGTCAGGTCAAAAATTCACAGGACTTGTGTCATCTCACTCAGAAATAGCAAGCATGACTGTAAAGCTGAGAAAAATCGACAAAAATCCAAAGACTATAATTGGAAGTATAGGCCATACTAAGAGACGGTATTCACTATTATGTGACGCACAGTGACAATGTTATGTGCAGTGACAATCTAAAATAGAGTCGGGATTGTGTATAAGAAAGGACACGAGCGAGCGAGCGAACGAGAGGCCGAGCGCGCGAGCGAGTGAGTGGCCAAGCTATGCCGAGCACGCGAGCGAGTGAGTGGTTGAGCACACGAGCAAGCAAGCGGCCTAGCGCGCGACCGAGCGAGCACTCGAGCGACCGAGTAGCCGATCGCCCGAGCTAGCGAGCCGCCGACCGCTCGATCGAGCAGCGGCCAGTGGGGCCCACCGCGACAGCGAGCGAGCAGCGGAGTACCTTTTTCTAAGTTTTTATGTTAAAAAAATTCATGATAATATATAATAATAATAAAATTTGTGGTTCTGCAATATGCTTAAGCGACCTGGGTCTTGGTTTCGTTGTATAGGATATCAAATTTCTCTGCATATCAGCGGCAAGTGTCGATTAGTCGCTGGACACCTTGCACTGATGGGGAAATCAGAACCATATCGTTTCGTTGGCAGAGCATCGGTTGGAAGTGAGTTCAATTTTACATTCAGGGCATCTGTGTACGTATCAAACAGGTATGGAGAGAGAATGGCCCCCTTGCCGGAGTCCGTTTAGGGAGTCGAAGTTGTACGACAATGCGTTGACACAACTGCTGTGTGGAGAACCAGCAATATAAAATGCCAGTTAGATATAGAGGTGTGCCTCTTTTGTGCAGCTTCAAGAAGAGCTTCAGGTAGTTTACTCTGTCAAATGCTTTTCTCACTTCTACAAAACACAGGAATACAGGAGAGGCTGATGATAGGTAATGGTTCAGCAATTCTTTCAGGATGTAGATGCAGGTGTCTGTTGAGTGGTTTGCTTCAACTCCAACGAGGAACTCTACATCCCGTACCTTAAGTAGACATCGCAAATTAAACATCATTAGGATGTTTACAGCAACGGCCTTGTTTGGTGAACCATAGAGAGAAATATGACTCTCATTAACCAAGGAAAAACACGTGTCTTATTTTTCTCTATGGTGTGCCAATCAATGGCCTTGCTGTAAACATCCTAATGGTGTTTAATTTTCGTTGGATGGTACCCACATTATTTCGCGAGAGTTATATCACTCATATACTTCAGGATCTTCTAATTTTTAAATGAAGTAGAACAGGGAAACAGGTGAATTATTATGGTATACGAATAAAGAAGTGAAGCAACTGGTGGATCAGATGAATAATAAGAAGCAAACTATTTCGATAAAGAGGGGAAGCATGTGAAAAAGGAGGAAAAAAGATCAAGTTAAAAACACATGTTTAACTACAACAAACATTAAATCAATGTTCATGCGAGACTAAGACAAAATTCAATTTACGTTCTTCCCTGATTCCTATGGACCAATCAACTTCTATCTTTTAAGAGGCGGATTTATCGTTCACTTCATGATAAGAACCATCTTTTTCTTTCTCTCTCTCTCTCTCTCTCTTTTTCTTTAATTCTTCCTATCTGATCTTGCGAGACTGCTCTGCCTGTGCGATTTGGCGTAATAGTCTTGATTCTCTTATCTAATGAAATTATTTTCTCAATTTGCAAAACCTTTTCTTGTTCGGTGAATATAAATGTCAATGACTATTTTGCTGTAAAATAAATAATCCCTTACATTTCAAAGCAAAGCAATACTTGTTTAGGTAATGAATTACCAACAAAATAGTGATAAAAAGAAGAAACATGAAACACAGAGGAGGTATCAGTTGTGGAAAATTAAATGAAGAGGCATGGCACTTGAATATCTATTAGCACCAAGGTAAACGTTTTTGATACTTACGAAATACAAAGTGAAATGATTTAGTTCAGTTTTATAGTCTTTCTCATCTGCTTACATAACATCACTGATAAGGTGTAGAGGTGACCGGCTATTACTACATCCACGTTTATTTAACCTAACCATGAAAGCTTCAATTTCTCGAAATGAAAGTCGTCATGTCTCGAACCGAGTGGCCGTTTTCCTTATATGAACCGAGTGGCCTTATTCCCGTGTATGAACCAAGTGTCCTTCTTTCCTTGTATTGGCCAAGTGTCCTTATTTCCTTATATGAACCGAGTGTCCTTATTCCTTATGTGAACCGAGTGGCCTTATTTCCTTGTATGGACCAAGCGTCCTTTTCTCCTTATATGAACCGAGTGTCCTTATTTCATTGTATGAACCCAGTGTCCTTATTTCATTATATGAACCGAATGTCCTTATTTCCTTGTATGAGCCCAGTGTCCCTATCTCCTTGCATGAACTGAGTGCCCTTATTTCCTTATATGAACCCAGTGTCCTTGTTTCCATGTGTGAACCAAGTGTCCTTATTTCCTTGTATGAACCCATTGTCCTTATTTCCTTGTATGAACCGAGTGTCCTTATTTCCTTATAAGAACCGAGTGTCCTTATTTCCTTGTATGAACCGAGTGTCCTCATTTCCTTGTATGCACCAAGTGTCCTTATTTCCTTGTATGAATCAAGTGTCCTTATTTCCTTGTATGAACCAAATGTCATGAACCGAGTGTCCTTGTCCTTTCCTTGTATGAACCAAGTGTCCTTATTTCCTTGTTTGAGCCGAGTGTCCTTATTTCTGTTTATGAACCAACTGTCCCTATTTCCCTGTATGAACCAAGTGTCCTTATTTCCTTATATGAACCGAGTGTCCTTATTTCCTTGTATGAACCAAGTTTCCTTATTTCTTTATATGAACCCAGTGTCCTTATTTCCTTATACGAGCCGAGTGTCCTAATTTCCCGATATGACATAATCTTAAAAGGAAAAAAATGTTTCCCCACAGCCACTAGAAAGCCATCTTTAACCATGAATACAAATTATCTCCTATCAGAACTTGCTTCCGAACAGGCCGCCGATAGATTAACCTGTCATCTCCACAGATGAGCCTTCACAAACGACTCATTACTCATTAACTCAGCCCCATGATGATCTGCGTCACAGGGCACAGGATATTATGCTAAGATGAACGAGAGAGAGAGAGAGAGAGAGAGAGAGAGAGAGAGAGCAACGATTTCCTCCCAAGGGCTGTGGTTACTATCGTTTCCTAGCCGTTTTGAAAGCTTTTTTTTGTTTCAATTTAGAGAAAGATAGAGTTAGGGAGAGGAAGAAATGTTGGGGGGCGGGGGTAGAAGCATGAGACAAATGTGTAAGGATAAATTTAAAGTCCTCTTTCACTTAATATAACTAATATGTAAAGTAAATGCACATTCATTAACAATTTCCCATTTTTTATTTATATTTCCTCCCCTGTTACCAATTTCTAAATTCACACAAAGCTGCCTTCTCAAGATATTTATGTGAAAAATGTCTTACATTTCTTTATGAAGCGAGTAAATAAGAGAGGTTAAAAGATTCAAATGGACCGATGAAAACAACAAAACTTAAAAATAACCATAAGAATCCTTCAATGCTAATCAAATACAAGAGGTCAAAATTATATGATATATAGAGGAAATTTTTTTCTGGGACTATATATACAGTATATATATATGTATATGTATGTATATATACATACATACATACAAACAAGCACACACACACATATATATACATATACATATATATATATATGTATATATTTACACATACATACATACATACATACATACATACATATATATATATATATATATATATATATATATATATATATATATATATATATATATATATATATATATATATATATATATATATATATATATATATATATATATATATATGCTTAGGGTCAACAATGTCAGCAATTCAATTAACCTGCACACAGCAAGCAATTCGACTCGAGAACCTTCCTGGAACTGGTGGCAAGTCGTCATCAAAGCAACCAGGCTAATAGTTCTGTGAGTATGCGTCATAGCACTCTGGAGAGAGAGAGAGAGAGAGAGAGAGAGAGAGAGAGAGAGAGAGAGAGAGAGAGAGAGAGAGAGAGAGAGCTTGGTAAAAAGGTATATAAAGATGAAATAAAGGCGTCACGAGAGAAATTATTGTTCAAGGTGAGCTTCTCTTTCGGGATAGCTGGCCACATTAGGTGGTGCTTGGAGTGATGATGAATTAGTTTACAGTAAATAGTAAAAGTGTAAAATAATAAATTACTAAAAGAACTGTATCCAAAAAGGATATTGCGCCATACTGGTTAAGGTTCACTGACATTTAATTACCCAGTTCTAAATAACTTTAAAGAAATTTGAGATGAAATGCACTAAATAGGTGTAATGAAATAACCAGTTTTCCTAAAATTTACTATTTGGTCCTCCCAAATCCGATAAAGAAGGGTGCATCGACTTTTAGAAACCCTCCTGCATAACTACACTTCATATCCATCGATCAATTCTTCTGTACTGTACGGCAAACGTGATCCGTAGAAAAAATTCCCCCATCCACGAAGGGCGGGAATGGATTACTTTTTCTACATCAGTTTACACGACTTTATCCTATAAAATCAGTACAACATCATCAAATACGTGGAGATGGTTTAAAGCAAAAAACTCATTTGCCCCACCCACCAGGAGAGGGATAACTACTCTTTAAAATTCGCTTGCACAATGTAACCAAATCGTCTATACGTCAACCTCAAAGTAGCCTGAATGATGAAGAAGATAAGCGGGAAAATGAAACTGACTGAAGATGTCAACGCTATGAAACAATATGACCATAATACTGAAGTCGTGTACAAAAGCTATTAGGAATCCAAAAGTACTTTGTAAATGCGGAATGTATTCTGCAACAACTTTCAATTCGCTGGTTTTCGTGACCAATTGTGATCTACTGCTGCTCTCACCTGACCCCAAAGCTATGTTGTAAGTTTCAGCACTCAGTGCTAACTGCGTCCTGTGTTCACTGGTAGTCAATCAACCAAGAAGAGAAAGTTAACCAGTCTAATAAAAGAGTGCTGACTCGGTTTCTCCTCCGCAGAGCCTTTGTTTCCATATGCTTATGCGGTTGCCGCTCGAGTGTTCTTTATAAGTTTATCATTTTATTCCTGTCTCCCTATTATGGAGCACAAGTAGATGCATGGGAGAGCTTAATTTTGAAAGCAATGTTGTCAATAGGCCCCAGTTATTTGTGACTGACACGAGAAGTTTCATTCACAAAGAAAGTTTTGTCTCTATTCTTTGAAACGTTAACATTCTTATGACTCAAGCTGTGGCGAACTGACCCTAAAATTAGATGAGAGAGAGAGAGAGAGAGAGAGAGAGAGAGAGAGAGAGAGAGAGAGAGAGAGAGAGAGAGAGAGAAAACGCTCAACTTGATTACGTATTTATATAAATCCTCATGGAATTCACCCCAGTTCGGATTTGTTTTTTTAACGAGGAACTAAAATTCACGAGAAATTGAAAAAGTTTATGTTCATTTGTTAGAATGAAATTGCATGTAAGCCTTCTCTTGGGAAATGGAATAAACTGCGTGGGGCACAAAACGGTTCGCTCATACATATGCATCAATATTACAGTACAGGCGTCAAAAGTGTAAAATGTAAATATATACAGTAAAAATATCTGCCGACTCATACCCGGTCTTACAGTATTTGGCTTTAAGGTTACATGATTGTCTTCTTGCAAATATTTGAATCAATGGGAATTCTAAACACTGTGTGTCAGATAATGGTAAGTTCATTTACAAAAGTCAATAAATGAGCCTTAGGACAAAATGCTTGGATTTTCACCCTTCACGGAATTCCTTTGACCCAGTCCGCATTACCTTAGGGAGAACTGGCATAAGACGCTCCTCAATAAACAAAAGTTTTTATTTTTTCTTTCTTCCTTGCAATGACGTAAATGAAATAACCTTCAGGGCGAGCGTTTGAAGTGAGAGACTTCTTTGAGCCGGCGTTTTTGAACTTCTCTTAAACGGGTTAATTTTGCGAACTGTGAAAGGAGATCCTTTCTGCTCCCGTGTTCTTGTTTTAGCGAAAGGTAAATTTTACTTTTTTTAGACTACGAACCCCTTCGTGGGATCTTTGATCCTTCATGCACCCCAGGCATGTACAAAAACTTTATAATGTTAAACAATAATTATTCTTCATCTAAGGTCACAAATTCCTTAGCTCCTTCCTTCATTACTGTTTATCAAATTCATTTGGTGGTGTTGGATAGAAAATGACTTGGCCAAGATACTCAGCCCAGTCTTACCAGAATCTAAATTTACATTAAACAAAAACTGAGCAAAAACATTTTCGAATATTAAAATCGACTTACGATCCAAATCTCATTTTATTTATCGAGTACCTGAAATAACAGAACAAGTCATAAGTGAAGATATCAAATCAAATCATCCATGTGAAAAACAACAGTTCCAACGGCGCCTTCGTATGTGTATTCAGTTAATCCTACACAGTATATTACAAACAATATATTTCTGCGGAATTAAACTGCATGGGAATAAGAAGACTAATCATACATTAATCAGAAATGAGTATCAAAATATTTTTATTATTAATTTCATGCATCTGCATAAAAAATAATAATAAATTCTTACAACCCACAGAATATATCGCAAAATATGTGTGCCATGACTCAATCTACTGAAAAGGCGATGCAAATACACACACACACATATATATATACAGTATATATATATATATGTGTGTGTGTGTGTGTAATGTGTGTGTGTGTAATTCATAACTGTGTGCAAAATTGCAATAGTCGACTTCAAGATAAATAATTTCCTATCTGGGATTTCCATGGATTTCGGTGGAAATAAATGCAACCAGTACATTTCATATTTACGTCTGCATAAACATACGCACACACAGACACGCACACTCATACACAAACTATATATATACTATATATATATATATATATATATATATATATATATATAAATATATATATATATATATATATATATATATATATATATATATATATATATATATATATATATATATATATATATAAATATATCTTCAAACTGCTAGCGCTGCAGGGGAAGATACAAATCTAAAACGGAATAAGGCTACACACATGTGTCGTCTGCAGCCATGTACATAATTCGCAAAAGAAAATATCTAAGAAAAAAACAGAAACAAAAGACACGCGACATTTAAAATAAAATATAATTTTCAACAAACAAACACCTGGGTAAGAAAACAAATCTTTTATTAAATAACCAAAAAATGCTGACAAGGCAAAAATGACAAAGAAAAATTTGAAAATAAATACTACGAAAGGAACTTCTAGAGGTACCTGAAGCGTGTACTTTCTTCTAAGAAAACTCTCTCTTCCGAGTTATATGATTTCGACTCGGTCGGTCTGTAGGAAAGTTAAATCTTAATTAGGAGAAAATGAAAGCACGCCGCGCTTTCCAGACCCTCGAGCAAAAACAGGAAAGAGAACGAAAATAATGAAATAAAAAAATTGTTGTGCTTTATGCATAACTAAGTGGGCGGTCATTTTCGCTTGTTCTTGATCTTGGGGGAAAGTTAATTATGCTCCGGAGAGAGAGAGAGAGAGAGAGAGAGAGAGAGAGAGAGAGAGAGAGAGAGAGAGAGAGAGATTTCGTAACAGTCGACAATTCGAGAGAGAGAGAGAGAGAGAGAGAGAGAGAGAGAGAGAGAAAGAGAGAGAGAGAGAGAGAATTGCTGCAATGTTTTGACGTTTTACTTAACATCAAAAAAACAAATCATAATCCCAGAACCCGTTTGACAGAGTATGAAAAAGAAAATAAAATGAACGATTTTCTTTTCCTTTTTTGTCCCAAAGAAAAATATCCCGTTAAATCGAGTGTGTTGGCTTATCTACTTAATTGAATTGGGGCCGGCTTGCACGTGGGTCCCGCTATTGACAATGGCTTACCGTAGCTCGAGATGAAGCGCTCTCTCTCTCTCTCTCTCTCTAAGGAACATTGTCAACAATTCTACGGAATCTCTCTCTCTCTCTCTTCTAAGGAATATTGTAAACAATTCTACTAAATCTCTCTCCTCTCTCTAAGGAAGTGTCAACAATTCTGCGAAATCTCTCTCTCTCTAAGGAATATTGTCAACAATTCTACCAAATTTCTCTCTCTCTCTAGGAACATTGTCAACAATTCTACGAAATCTCTCTCTTTTCTCGCTCTCTCTTTGTTAATAATATTGATAATATGAAGACATCACACTGAAGGGGTATATAATCCTTCTACAGGGTGATTACATATATTTTTTTGATTTCAGGAAAGTATATTTCACATTCTTTTGAACTCGTCAAATCCTCTTCCTGCTCTTTTATCTATTATTTTTTCTTTTCTCACTCTTATATGCTTTTCTTCGAAAGGTTCTTACACGTGGAGCTCTTATCTTGATCAGTACGACCAGCCGTTGTGACATCACATGCAAATTCAGATAAAAATATTATTTTCTTTTCTTTCCGCAATCTGACTGCGAGCCACCAGAATAGAATGTCAGGTTTATAATTCACTGAATACAAAAGACCCGTGTACACACATGTAATGTACATACATATATATACATATGTCGGTATACATACATATATATATCATATATGAATAGGTATGTATATACATACATACATACACACACACATTTATACATGAACATATAAAATGATTGTACGCACGCGGTAAAGACATATGCAACCAATGTGTGTGCATATCTATCCAGAGAAATAAATAGATATACGTACCCCGAGTAGAATATAAAATATCATGATCATGAACGCACAAACAGCATGAATGAGGATTATCCATGATTACGGAAACAACAATCCGGTTAATGGAACACAGATTTGCATCGTGTTACCGTCGTTTTAATCTTCAGCTCACACTAATGCTTCGTATAAAAAAAACTCCGCTTATGATTCTTAACAATTTCATCCGAAATTTCACAACAAATATGGATTTCTCGCGTGGATGACATGTAGTCACTACAACCGCCTTCTCTCTCTCTCTCTTTTTTTTTTTTTTTGGGGGAGGGGGCCCATCGTCGAAAATCAAATAAAACTTCCATTCCAACTTTTCCATCGGCCATATCACATTCAGTTAAGACTCCTGACCTTATTCGGTCACAATCAGATTTTTCCGCGGATCCCCGTCGCCAGGTCGACTGTCAATAAAATATTTTCGATGCACATCTTTTTCCACTCCGCTCATAGTTTTTTTTTTTTTCGGCGAAATACCAGAAGGTTTTATAGCCGTGAACAGACCCGGCGTTCAGGAAGTATTCCGTGGATTTTGCATTTGATAACGTGATTATTGGCTCTACTTGGCTTTGTACCTGCCGCTACGCTGTTTAATCCATTTGGTCGGTAATGACTGATTAATGAAACACAAGGTTATTCTGCTGTAGGTCAAGGCCATTTTGAAAGCCATGTGTTTGTTTTTCTTTGTAATTTGGAATAATCTGTAAGTGGAGAATTACTGTTAAAAATTCCATGGATGACTTTTCCCTTCTTTAAACATAAGAGAAGTTTTTTTATTTAAAATCTGAAGTTAATCAGATCAATCTGGTTTCATGTGTCTTTCCCCTTAATACTACTATAATTGTCACTCTCCCACAGAGAGCCACTCTCTTAGATTTCTTGTTTTCTTTAAATTCCTTCCTTCACAATTCCACTGAAGCACATTCTGTCACCCGTCCTTTTCTGACCAATGCTTGCCTTGCTTACCTTATCGGTCTATGGGGGGCCAAAGATAATTCAAGTCTGACAATGTAAAGGTCTAAAAATTGAATGCTGTTCTTCTGGCTTTCTCAGGGAGTTTGCAGATGAATTTTCCCTGGTGGTTTTTTGCTTTCTTTGCACTGAAGTTACTAAGATTACTCATTACTTTTAGCATTTCTATGGCTCATAGCAGTCTTAGGGTTGAATCCATGAGTCAAGGTTTCATATAATATACTGTACACACATATACATATATATATATATATATATATATATATATATATATATATATATATATATATATATATATATATATATATATAACGATTATATGCAGGCAGTAAAGACATACGCAAGCTGCGTATATGCATATCTATGAAGAGAAATAAACAGATACACGCACCCAGGAATAAAATATAAAATAATATCATGAACATGAACACGCAAACAGCATGAATGAGGATTATCCATGATTACGGAAACAGCAATCCGTTTAATGGAACACAGATATGCATCGTGTTACCGTTGTTTTAATCTCCAGCTCACACTAATGCTTCGTATATACATATAAAAAAATACCCGCAACTGATTCTAAACAGTTTCATCCGAAATTTCACAACAAATATGATTTTCTCGCGTGGATGATATGGAACCACTACAACCCGCTTCTCTCTCTCTCTCTCTCTCTGTTGTGGGGGGGAGGGGGTCCATCCTCGAAAATCAAATAAAACTTCCATTCCAACTTTTCCATCGGCCATATCACATTCAGTTAAGACTCCTGACCTTATTCGGTCACAATCAGATTTTTCCGCGGATCCCCGTCGCCAGGTCGACTGTCAATAAAATATTTTCGATGCACATCTTTTTCCACTCCGCTCATATTTCTTCTTTTTTTTTTTGCTGCGAAATACCAGAAGGTTTTATAGCCATGAACAGCCCCAGCGTTCAGGAAGTATTCCGTGGATTTTGTATTGCATAACGTGATTATTGGCTCTACTTGACTTCTGTACCGGCCGCTACGCTGTTTAATCCATTTGGTCGGTAATGACTGGTTAATGAAACAGAAGTCTTTTCCGTAGCTCAGTGCTATTCTGAGTGTCATGTGCTGGTTAGTGTTTGTATTTTGCGAGAATCAAAATAATATCTGTGAGTGGAATTTCCACGAATGACTTTTCCCTTCTTTAATATTATGAGAAGTTCTTGTGTCATTCCCTTAACAGTACTATAATTGTCACTCTGCCAAATAAAGCCACTCTCTTGGACTTTTTGCATTTTTAAATCTTTTCTTCAACAGTTCTACAAAATCATATTCTGTCACTAAGTCTCTTCCACCAACGTCGTGCCTTGCTTATCATATAGGTCTGTGGAGCCCACGGACTATTCAAGTCTGAAACTGGTAAGGCTTAAAAGTCGACTGGCATTCTCCTTGGTTTCTCAATGAGTTTGCAGATGAACTTGCCCTGGTAGTCTGCTGTTCTCTTTGCACAATCTTATCTTATTGACATCTGGTCGACAACTCTGCATTTTTGAAGAGTGTTGTGTCTCTAGCCTTAACATTTCCACGGCGTATGGATGGCTGTGTTAAGGTTTACTCCCTGAGAGCTAAATTTAAGAGTCCTGAATCCATTTTATTAGTTTTTATCTGAATGCACTGTTTGTGAAATTGTAAAGTTTGTACGTCTGACCTCCTCCTATCCATAACTATATATATATATATATATATATATATATATATATATATATATATATATATATATATATATATATATATATATATATATACACACACACATATATATATATATACATATACATACATATATATATATATATATATACTATATATATATATATATATATATATATATATATATATATATATATATATATATATATATATATATATATATATAGAGAGAGAGAGAGAGAGAGAGAGAGAGAAAAACGAACGCACGCACTCACATCCGAAGAAAGACACTGAGAGAGAAGGGACGGAATCCGCAAATGGCATTCCAAACCTTATTTCTCGCCGCTCGCTCGACGAAAAAGGAGCAGCGTCCTCCCCGGTAAGCAAAAGAAGCACAATGAAACGTCGTCACGGGCGTCTTCGGAGGCGATACCGAAATGACTTTCCATCTCTCCATGCAATGTTCTTATCTTCGCCTTTCTCCATCTTCCCCCTCCCCACCCCCGGACGAAAATCTTCCGGGAGGGGGTGGAAAAATCTCATCAGCCCCAAATTGCCCGAGATGAGGATCAAAGACGAGGAAGGGAAGGAAGGCTGCGAAGGTCTCGTGGTGCCCTTCTACGCAACTAGACTTCGGGGCCATTTTATTGCAGCCGTGTTTACAGTCTGGCAGTTTCAAAAACGGAAGGGGTCATGCCAAAGGCTTTATGGTAAACTTGATTACGAGACGCTCACAGACTTAACCTGTCAGGTATATAGTTGAGGTATATTATTGAGAATATATATATATATATATATATATATATATATATATATATATATATATATATATATATATACTATATATATATACTGTATATATATTTATGTATGACACAATTCAGTTCCAGATTAGATTAGACCTATAAAAAATTATATGTGCTTCATTGCAGAATGATTTAGTTAAAAAATCCATATGAAAACTGTTTTTATCCATACAAAAAATTACTGCTTTTAATACAGCTTAAAAAAGGGAAACAATGTCACGTCAAAAACTCTATGGTAAGCCTGATTACGAGACGTACAGGCTTCACCCTTATTGAGAATAAATATATATGACAGAACTCTTTTCCAAACTCGATGTACGCTTCATTGTAGAATGATTGTTTAAAAATTTATATGAATATTATTTTTATTCATACGAAAAATGACTGGTTTTAATACAGTTTCAAAAAAGGGAAACACTGTCATACCAAAAACCAAGTGGTAAACTTGATTTCGAGAAGTGCAGGTCTACCCTTTCATTAAAGAATCATACGGATTATGAATACATATGACAGAATTCATTTCCAGACTACAGTAGATTAGACCTTTAAAAATGGTATACGCTTCATCGCAGAATTATTTATCTTTAGAATTTATATAAAACCAGTTTTTATCCACTGAAAAAATGGCTCGCTTTATTACGGGGAACACTGAACAACATTTCTCAAGCGGCAGCTATATAATAGTGAGCTAAACTAAAATGTTCTAACATCGAATGAAATAAAAATAAAAAGTACAGTCAAACGTTCGTAGGCACAATATTTTCATACATTTTCAGGAACTAGCGTGGATTTTCAACAATGCAAGCAAAACGAAATTGAGAACATATGGAGAATATAACTGCAGTTCTTAACGGCATAAAATCATACTTTTGCGCGCATTTGTTTACACTTACGTATATATGTATATATATATATATATATATATATATATATATATATATATATATATATATATATACATACTGTATATATATTATATATTACATACTCGTATATTGTATATGTAGATACAGTATGTATATATATACACAAAAACACACATACATATATATATATATATATATATATATATATATATATATATATATATATATATATATATATGTGTGTGTGTGTGTGTGTGTGTGTAATCCCGTTAAACCTTATTTCCTAACCAGGGGTGATTAAAGGGATCACACGACAAAACTCATGTCAGGGTCACACAGTAATTAATTAATTCCAGTTGATTCCTCTGTATACTAAACTTTCACCACACACACATATATATATATATTTATAATATATTTTATATATATATATATATATATATATATATATATATATATATATATATATATATATATATATATATATATATATATATATATATATATAAACTATAAAAGCAGGTTCGCGACTCTCCCGGTCGTTTTATCAGCGTACCTAAGCAATGTCGAGTCTGGTCAGTATTTGGATGGGTGACCATCAAGGCAGTACAGATGGCGTTGGTATATTAGCCTCTCCAATGCTCAAAGGGAAAGGCGTGGGGCTACTAAACTCATCCCAAATGAGGCCTTTGAAAACCAACAGTGTACAACCTTCTAGTGTATTCCATCCTCTAGTACGGTAAAAATATATACAGCTATGAATAAGAAATATAGTTGAAAGTTATTTTCATTCTGTTATTTTTAATTATAAATATATAAATCTAATGCTGAGAATTTTACATTTAACCATTCATACAGCGACTGAGAGAGAGAGAGAGAGAGAGAGAGAGAGAGAACATACAAAAAAAAAAGAAATCCATCGCTTCTATTCGAGAGTACAAGGAATCTCCACTCTCCTTCGAACGTAAAAAAAAAAAAAAAAAAAAAAAGAAACTGTCAAGCACTACAGTATAAATATCCCCTCGCTGCAGCACAGCAACTCCCCATTTCCATATGAAAGGAATAGCCGTCAGTGAGTCACATTGAGACCCGAGACTCAAGTGTCACTGAAGTGAGTGAGTATGGAAAGAATTTCCAGCCGTCTCTTCACTTCGCGCCTGACAGTGTGGTTGTAGCTTTGCGAGTATTTATGTTTCTTTTTCTGTGTGATGTTGAGTTTCAGGAATTTGTCTTCGTTGAAACTATCTCTCCGGATTTTATTTTCTAATATTTGACTGCTGTGATGGGCGAAGCGTGTTCCAGAGTGATGTGAATATTGTCGTTTATATTCCTTTCTTTGAAGGATGTGAGTCTGGCCATAGGCAGTTTGTTCCTGAATGATGTGGGTTCTGTCATACGTTATCTATTATTAAAAGAAGCGTGTATATATTCTTTCGTAACAAATATGATGTACATTTTACTCAAGAATATGAATTTCGTGAGTGATAAATTCTTGAAAGATAAGATTATCTTATACCTCAAAGACAACACTACTTTATGCCTTCAAACAAGACTATCTTATACCTCAAAGAAAAGACGACTTTATACAATAAGACAATACTTGTTAAGGTGTTTTATTTCTGAAGAGTAAGTTACGCAACAATATACGAATAACTCGACCCCATGTGTTTTTTTGTTTATTCTGGAAAATAACTGCGTTTCAAGCATTATTGCGGCAATATTAATGATCTGGATTTGTGAAGGTTTTCTGCAATAAAAAGAAAAATGTAAAATATATATAACAGATATATAAAACGGCTCTTAATGACTTTTAATAACGTAAAAATATACTTACTGAAGCGGTATGCAGTCGGAACACCCAGTTCTTAACTATTCACTTTCCATATACTGTAATACTATTATACCATAATCTTCGCACACTAAAAATATGGGATTTTATATAAAAAAATTAGAACAAAATGCACATAACACACACACATACAAACAGATTAAGCACGGAGATAAATAAACACATATTCAGAAGGTTAAATAAAGTTATAAATGATGTGAAACTGACTGTTCTCTTTTTACAAGAATATGCTTCTTGTCGCTTTTAATTTCAGGTCTAAATAAGTGACTAACTTGGAAAATCTAACTCTTCCTATTCTTCTAATGCAGGCTGAAAAGTGGTATATTCATCGTAGTATATCTATTACTTTTGGTTACCTAAAAACAAAAAATTTCTCATTTTTTTTTCAACTGACCGCACATGAAATGCATATTAAATACTTTTACAGATTTCTGTTGTTTTTTCACATCAGATAAGGATTACAGGTACAAAGCAAAATACTAGTTTCAATGAACATGATTACATTATAAATATAACAGTGGACGGAATACTTGCAGTGATATTTGTCCTTTTATACATTTATTAATACTGCGATTTCAGCGCATTATACTGAATAAAATTCAATTTGAGATATACCACAATCCACTATGCGAACTTTAATTTTCAATGAATCATTTTTTGTGTGATTAAAAAAAACTCTCTAATCTAAAATGGAAACATTTATCGTTATAAAACATGTACGGCAACTATTTAATAAAAAAAACATTCGGAATCTTTTTCAAAATTAATTAGTTCTACTGAATAAATGACGTCGCATTCTGAAATGCCGAAGCGACGGATCGTAAAATAATGGACACCAAAATTCACATACAATCCCTGGCTGAAAGATATGTCCTATTAAACAATGCATAAGGAATGACTGAGCAATGATTTTTTAACTAAACCCCCTCCCCCCTCCCTCATCTCCCCACACACAAAAAAATGTGGGGGTGGGGGAGGACAAAAGAAGTCTGTCAGAATAGTGTGACCGTATTAACAGTTTTTGTCATCCAGTTTAAGCAGAAAACTGGGGGTCGTTTATAAAGTGGCAGGACAGACATGAACCAATCTTTTATAGATAAAGTTAAAATTGGAGCAAGATAAGTGGGAACAGGCCGATGGGAACAAATGGAAAGCAAAAAAAGAAAGCAATACAGATGGAAGACGAAGAGACGTTGTGAAAAACACTCAGGACTTCGTACAGTGCGTCACGGAAGGCACACTGCCGGCACTAACCCCTACGGGGATTAGTAACTGTCCTAAAAGGCCATTATCCGCCACATTTCTGCGTTCCCATTTTTACCACATTTTCCCCAACTCCTCTTTCGTTTTATCATAAGTTTTAGGGTGGAACTTATGTTCCCCTACCTATTTCTTTAGTCTAATACGACTGGCCTCGCGGTCTACGTTCCCAAGAACAGCAAGTGTCTGAAGCCCTACGAACTCTTTAAAAGAGAGATCTTCAGTGCACCCTCCCAGTTGATTCCTTGTAATCATATCATCACCTAACCCGATACACTTTAAGGTACTCCCCTGTTGGATTCTACGGCTTAGGGTATTGTCTTAGGTTCGGTGGCTCCTTGAAGGTAGCCCTAGTCGGACAGTAGAAATGGAGGCGAAGTGTTAGCCACGTCTCCAGGCAATAGTAAGGATGCCCTAATAAAGTGATATTGTTAAAAGCATATTTTCTAAATACAGTAGGGAAAAAGAAACAAAACAAGGAAACGTTGGCCTCCTAATTGAAAATCTGATGCTCATTCCTTGGAAAAGTTTGAATGGTAATGCCCATTCCATAGTCCGATGGTATCTAGAACATGTTATTGCTTTGAAATCTGACTGGCTACGTTTCATTTAAATGACTTTACTAATCAAGGTCTCTGATTTAAGTACAACAGGAAAATCTTCAGAGACCAGATGGCCCACATTACGATAAACTTCATCATTCCAAAGCACACACAATTTACATAATTATACTTTTTCTCTTTACTAGAAATATTCTTTTCTTTATTAGGGTCGGCGCCAAACGGTATTTATCCGTTCCATTAATATGTGGTAGCTCTAAAGGAAAACAGGGCGATGATCACTTACATATTCTTATTTTAAATGTAGATTGGTGGATGAAATTCATGTGTACAAAACTTCGGCAACACCTGACGAACAAATGAAATTGTTAATCAAGTTTCTCTCTATTGTACTAAGAAACGAAGCTAATTATTAGAATCTGACAAACGAAAACAAAAAGCTCAAAGTCTCGAAGGGGTTCTTATTAATCAATCTTTATGAAAAAAGTGATCAAGAAACGGAAGCGAAACGACAGCAGAATTTCAGTTTATAAGAATAATAATGAGAAATTATTGTTTTACTCATCCTTTCCACCAACTACACTCTAAAAACCCTCGTTTATTTATTTACCTGGGATATTCACCACCCCATTCAACTATGATATGAAATCCCCTTTTCCGCTGTTATTTCTTTCCTATTTTTTTTTTCTCGTGACGAACAAAGCCAGAGCGACCAAACCGCTTCAAAACATTCGCTCTGTTGACAGTGTAAACAGCCGTGAGGGTTAATTTTGGTTACGGAATGATTGGCGTCAACATTTCCTGTTGTGTACGCGTTTCACGCCGCGATGGAAATGGAACCCAGGCGAACTATCGCCGGGAAAACAGCCGTTGGAATAAATATTAAGGTTGACTGGCTTTCTTCATTACGCAGAAGAAGAAGAAGAAGAAGAAGAAGAAGAAGAAGAAGAAGAAGAAGAAGAAGAAGAAGAAAGAACAGGTAGGTGGTAGTAGCGTTCGTCGATTCGCTGATTACGTTGTGAGGTTTTCTCTGGGAACAAGATGGGAGATGGGTGCTGTAATTAAAATACAATCTCCCATTTTGCGTTAACTTAAAAACTACAGAAAAAATTCATGTAATTATAATGCAAAACAGCATTACATAACTACTGTCCTAAAATGTGATAATTAACATTCACAGAGAGAGAGAGAGAGAGAGAGAGAGAGAGAGAGAGAGAGAGAGCGCCTAATTTTGATTCACATACTTCCGAGCAGCATAAATGAGGTCAAATTATCTGGCCGATAATAAATCGCTTCTCTGATTTAGAAATTCATAAACAATTAAGTTTGTATCCATAAAATACTTCATTAATTTGGGTGAAATTATATATTAACTTTCGGGCTTCATCAGTACACATCATGAAAGCCTAAAATGAAGTGGGTTCAGTTATGAAGCTGTCAAAATTCATGATGCCTTTCGCGATACAGTGTTATCAGCGTTACCAATAATTTCCGTTTTATGTAAACACATACATAACTTTCATAAACATATTGCAAATACCAGTCACTATTGCAAAGATTACCTTCAAAATGTAGGTAGAGCTAAAGTATGATGAACTGGTATATATATATATAAAAAGGTAAAAAATCCGAGTAATTGTATCAAAAAAGCGTTTATATAAAAACCAGTTTCCCCAATAAAAACAGCGATGAAAACATTACATAAACTAAGGTTAATTTTAATCAAGTGGTACGAAGACAGTGTAAACATTAAAGACAGTTTGATTAAATTTCGTGCGCCTCCTTCAGTGTCCAATGTCGTGGAAGGAGAGTTTGTTTAATAATTTTCAATTAGGATTCAAGGTTACGTAGAAAACGGATCTGACTCTTAATGAAAACGGAAAGAGTAGAACTTTCTTTGGCAGTCATATCTGCATTATATAAATAACTACTTTAAACAAAATGAATTTCTTACTCTAACTTTGCAAAGGCAAGGATTTCGGTGACTTCATCAAACAAGGGAACCAAAAATGACTTAACAACACACGATTCTGAACACCAAAAATGACAACATTTATTCCGTCACGAGGGTGACAGATTAAACCCGTCACTGGTCAACGAACATCTGTCAGCTCGATTAAAGAGTTGTCACTCTGAAAAGCGACTTAAAAAGGCAAGCGAAGATGGGGTGGAACGTAAAAGGGGAACAATTGTCGCTTTTTACACTTTTGTAAACTGCGTCAATGGGAAATCTGGATTTGCATCCAACATGCAAATATATCCTCGTTCTCTCTGCTGGTTTCAAGAACGCTGTCATGAGGGGTTTCAATTATGCAGGTTTCCAACGAGTAAAAAAAGGGAGGGGAGTTTAGGGTAAACGCCTCTTCTTTGTATAACAAAACTAAGAATAAATGATTCTTGCGAGACACCTTAGCTGTTGGGTGCGCGTGAAAGGGCCACACATTATTCTATTTCTTTAAAGACATCTTAAATGTTTTTCTTGACATTATATATTGACTTTCTTGTCTTAATCCGGTGAGTAGGATTCTTTGAATGAACTAACAATCATGTAGTCTTTGCACTTATACCTTTTGTTAATTTTTCAGTTTCCGATAGAAACAGCGTCTTATCTAAAAAATTTTGCCATTATCAGCCACTGATTACAGCCATATTTTTCTGCTGTGTAGGAACTTTTCGTGCTTTGCTTTTATTATAATTTCCATAAATAAAGAAGCTCTCTAAGAATCAACTAACATTTCATAGTATAAAAAATCTGAATCCTTTAGAGTTTTTATTTGCTTCTTTCCTAAGAAAAATCCTCTTTAATTCAGCATCACTTGAGCTTAGGAAGTGATCTCAAACGCTCTTCTCAATTCTCGGCATCGCCTACCTCTAGTCACTTAGTTTAATTCTATCAGAACATGTGTAGTGGTTTATAATGAAAGAGAGGGATGATAATATGTATGGAAGGGGGAAAGATAAAAAAAAAAAAAATTTTCAGCAGAAGGGCAAGTCAAGGGCAGACTCATTTTTTTTTTCAAATTCAATTATCGAAGGTCAGTATTGGTTGGCAAACCGTTCATGCTCATCTATCCGTATATAACGCGAGAGTTCTAAAATGAAGTCGGATTTATCCTACAGATTAATTAATAAGTCTTTTTAGGGATTTCTTATTAGTTCTACATGAAAACATTATATTAGCATACACAGGCTATATATATATATATATATATATATATATATATATATATATATATATATATATATATATATATTATATATTATATATATATATATATATATATATATATATATATATATATATATATATATTATATATATATATATATATATATATATATATATATATATATATATATATATATATATATATATATAAAACTCTAACTCATAAGTAAGTAAGTGTGCCAAGAAAATGTACTGAATATTGGCTAATTATAACATGGAAAGATATATTTCCATAGCCATTAAAACTTCTTACACTTTGCAGGACGATATACAAATATAACTGCAATTAAAAGGAGCAAAGGTTTCTTTTCAAACACTGTACATATAATATGCTGCTTACTGTCTAGGAAACTAAATAACAAAAGGAAAAATATTCAAACATTTTAAGGAGAAAAAAAAATAAGATAAAAAAACACATATAAAAGCACAGAAAAATTCCTTTTACTACCCCAAAACCCAGAACAAATATAAGAGAAAGATATAAAGTGAAAGAGAAAAAAGTCAGCTGTCCACGCGGAGGGAGCCGAGGTTTCTGCTATAAACACAAGAGCGGACGAAGTGTCACTTATCCGGTCTGAGGAGGCAGAACTTATACATACGAATTTTGCGAGATTTCTCAGGCCATTTCTGCGAGAGTTTCCCGAGTGTAGTTTTTGAACGATATTCTCAGAATATTTCTTGGATATTTTCCATGGGAATTCTAAGGTTGTTTCGGCATGAATTCTGATATTATTCAATGAAGAATTCAGAGTAGTTTCCTGCAAACATTCTACAAGAGTATTACGGGTGTCATTTTTTAATAATATTCCCGCAATATTTCTTAGATGTTTTCCGTAGGAATTCAAACGACAATTTAGTCTGGATTCTGAAATCATTCATAAAAGAATTCTGGGTAATTTTCTGCAAAAATTCTGCAAGAGTATTCCGTGTCATTTTTTAATAATATTCCCACAATATTGCCTAGGTATTCTCCGTAGAAATTCTACGGTCATTTCAGCATGAATTCTGATATTCAAAAAAGAATTCTGTGTAATTTCCTGAAAATTTTCTGAGGCTACCTCTGCAAATACTCTAAAATCATCTCTATTTACAAATTCTAGACCTCTTTTCATTGCACCTTACTTTGTTAATAGTTTTATCATTTTAACTAAAATCTCTTTCACCTTCCAGGGATCAATGCTTATTTTAAGCTCAGAAAAAAGAAAAAATCCTACGATACTAAAAATTACATTACTGCAAGTTGACACTGAATCTCTCTTTTTGTTTTTTTTTTAAGCATTTCTGAAGTATCTTAAAAAATCTTATAATGACAACAGAACGAACTTTAACGACAGAATTAAATAACACTTGCCTTTAACGTAGACAGAAAACTAAATAAATATACCGTAACTTGAATGATACATTTCTTAGTATGAAATAATACAAACACAATCAAATAACCCATTAAAATACCGTGAAAACATGAACTATACATTTACAGTTCTTAACCAAACAAACAAACAAAAAAAGAGCAAGGAAACGGTTTTCCAGGAAACGGAGTAACGCCAAAGAGCAGGTCATTAAAAGAAGAGTAGTGGTTCTCGTAAATGTAACAGCCCCTGGCATTACAAAGCTGGTCCTGTTTTGGAGAAATGCTTTCCGTGTAAAGACTGATCAGCGTAGGTAATGCCTCTGTACTAATTGCCGGCAGGACAGACGGAAATGAGAGAGAGAGAGAGAGAGAGAGAGAGAGAGAGAGAGAGAGAGAGAGAGAGAGAGAGAGAGATTCCTAAGTGAAATTTTAGTGTTTTTATTCCATTTACTATTCCTTTTATTCTACTTTTAGAGATGATTAATCAGTCATAATTGATATCTTTGTACTCAAGGGATATTCATCCCAAGGTCTCGAACTTTTTAATTCGATTCTCGAGGGCATATTCATTTGCAAAACTAGACATCGAAAACAATACTGACATCATTTGAAAAAAAGGGGAATCACAAACATTTTTATACAACTTTTCCGATAAGAAAAAATTAACGTAAGAAGTAAGTGTAGGGCAAGATAGAATTCATTCCTTACAAAAAAAAAAAAAAAAAAAAAAAAAAAAACAGGTTGAAACTTACAATAAGCCTTTTTGTTCTGGAACAAGCGGCAATGGGTGATAACAACGCGAAAAAGCCAAGATCTATTCTAAAAATCATTCTTATTCTCATATTTCCTGAGATTCGTCAAATCCCAGAATACTTATAATAGAGAATGACTGGTTACTGTTTTGTTTAAATCTACTGATATATTATTTAAAAAAAATATAAAATATTGAGAATTATAACAAAAAGAAACTTGGAGATAAAGACATTAGAAAATGATTTGTAAATGGCATTATGCCCAAAAAGTTAAACTAAAAAACCATAATCTTAATGAGGTCTAACAAACATTTCAACTAAAAAACTAAAATCTTAATGAGATCTAAAAGCATTTCAACAAAAAACTAAAATCTTAATGAGATCTAAAAAATATTTCAACTAAAAACCATAATCTTAATGAGATCTAAACAACACAGCAGAAAAACAACCATTACATCAAAAATCGAAACAATGCACCGTACTATAAATAAAAGACTGGTGCTCAGGAACCACAAAGAATGATCATTTCTTAATATTGGCAATGCGACCTCAAAACTTTTCCCAGCATCCACAGTGCGAGACAGTTTGAAGATCTCGATCATCACTCTCTCCGAAGAGATTATCGGCAAAACGTCCACGGTTTGATACCTCAACAGACGGAGAAGCTTTCCAACGAAGATGAACAGCACCTGTACTCGGCGTTAAGCCTAATTCTGCTTCTTTAAAATTGTGTCATTTCTCAGGTTGAACGAGTGGCTGAGGGGCGGATGACAATGCATTTATTACGCGCAACGGATGGTGGGTCTCTCTCTCTCTCTCTCTCTCTCTCTCTCTCTCTCTCTCTCTCTCTATATATATATATATATATATATATATATATATATATATATATATATATATATATATATATATATATATATATATATATGCATCCATAAATACATACATGCACACACATATGAGTAAATATATTATATATATATACAGAGAGAGAGAGACGATGGTCAAGAACTGTGGGTTTATTTTATTTTATGTTTTTTTTTTTTTTTTTTTTTTTTTTTTTTTGGACTTCCTCTCGTCCTTCCCGATGTCTTCGATGAGATTATCCAGAGGTGAAGTGAAAGCAGGAGACGTAATCTCCAGGAACCTGGAGATGCTGTACAAATATAGACCGTTTTTTCTGGTATTTACTCTCTCTCTCTCTTTTTTCTGGTTTATTCTCTTCTCCTGTTATTATTTCCTTCCACATTAAGACTTTTCTCTGTTTTACCACTTCCTTCCTCCAGTTTAAGACCTTCTCTACCTCTTTTCTGCTTTTAATCTCTCCTCTGATCTTTGCCTTTTAATCTTTCTTCCAATCCCTCTCTTTTAATCTTTCTCTCTTTGAGACGTTCTGTTTCCCACAAACTTTTTTCTATCTCTTTTCATCTGACTCCTCTCCCTTTTTTAATCTTCACAGTCCTCCCTCACTTAATCTTCCATCCTCCTCCATCATCTAATTACCTTTTAAGCCTTTTCCCTATTCCTAGAATCTCTCTCATTAATCATAAGTCAGTTTCCTTTGCGTGTTTTGATATAACTCTCCCTTTTATCTTGATTTTTAATTCTTACGTCTTTATCAAGTCTTTCGATCCTGCATAATCCTCTCATATTTCTGTCTTTGCAGTGGTGACTTTTCCTTCTCTCTCTCTCTCTCTCTGTTTTTATTAATTTCTAGATTCTCATCTCGTTCGGCCACCTCAGGTTTCCCTTTTCTTTGTGTCGTTTATATATCACTGAAATTGGAATGTTATTTCTGTCCCCGTTCTATTTTCTGTCATTTATTTTCATCTCGAGTGAACGAATGGCGCCTCTGTTGAATTCCCTCTAATCCAACGAGACTCATTTCGAGCGACGTTCCCTCTTCGTCTTCTTGAATTGTTTTAATCTGGTTTTCTTAATTTTCTTCATTAAATTTCAGGGACATTTTCCTCATTTCTCCCCTTATTTTTGTTATCTTCTCTCTACTCTTCCCTTACTTTACTCCTTTATTTTTATCATTCGAATAAAGCTTCGATTTTCACTTGCCTTCGCTTTCACTTGCCTAATGTTACCGTAAAAATTACGGTATTATAAGAGAGGGTCGAGAATGCAACTCTCAGCCTTACAGACTTTATGTAATTTTCCGAAGCTCAGATCACGGTCCATTCATCCACATGCTTACAGAAGGGCAAGTGGCGAGAGGGGATGGGCCCCAAGCTAGAATACTTTATTCAACCATAACACTGTGTAACACGGCAATACTTCCTTCTGAGTATAAAATAGCTTACAATTCACTTCTTTAAAATAAGTGTCAATATCAAGCGACGTAATAACAAGGACTTGGAAACGTTAAAAAATTTTGTAGGCAATTCTGACGATTTCCCACCGAAGGGGAATTCAGCCAATGTTTTGATTCATTATCTTGTATTATATCAATAATAATAATAATAATAATAATAATAATAATAATAATAATAATAATAATAATAAAATTACTTGACTTAGAAGTCAACTGAACAAGGAGCTGTCGATGGCTAGTAATTCATCAAGTGTCTTTACTAGACAGGGCTGATTTTTCTTTGAAAAAGATTTAAACGTGGTGACGTAATGGCATTCTGTTAAACACTTTCCAACATCTTAGTTTTATTTCCTTTTAATTTCGAAGTACATCCACAAAGTCAAAATCAAAACCGGAAAAGAATAAACATAACATACCTAAACAGAGTCAAGTTATATGAAGCAGCTAGACATGATTAATTTTTTACCCGCCGTGCCCTCATTAATCTTTTACTTGTACCCTCTCGACTCCTCCAATACCGCATGAATAAGTTATCACCCCACACACAACAAATCAAACATTTACAGCTTTGTGAGATTTGACCCAACGGCGACGAAACCCCCTGGGGAAATATGGGAACCAAAACAAAGGAGTACATTAAAATTATAGTTCTGAGGTGACGTGAGGTAGGAATTAGGATTTTTCGACAAAATGGAGCATGATTGCATTCGTGTTTGTGGCCGTGGAGTGCCAAAATTGGGCTCTTTTTAAACGTGTCTGGCATATTTAGGATCAGATTTCGGTGTTACGCAAATGACTGCTAGAATGGAATGGAATACAGAATTTGGGCCAAATGCCAAGCGCTGGAACCTATGAGGTCATTCAGCGCTGGAAAGGAAATTGACACCGAGAAGGTTTAAAAGGTGTTACTGGAGGAAAACCTCGCAGTTGCAATATGAAATATTTTTAGAGAGGGTGGAAAGTCAGATGGAAGAAATAACATGAACGGAGATTCAGTAAAAGGAATGAAAGAGGTTGCAACTAAGGGCCGAAGGGACGCTGCAAAAACCCTTAAGTAATGCCCACAGTGCACCACGAGACGGCACTACCCCTCTACGTGGATGACTGGTAGAGAATATTCAGGGAGGTTTTCTTCTGAACATTTCTATTCTAAAGATATCTGAGGTCGTGGGTTCGTGGATGGTCGGAAGGTGTCATTCCTAAGACATTCCCTGATGAATAATTGAAAGCCAATATTTTTGTTTTGTTTTACTATAATGAACAACATGAAGCCCAACACTATGGGCCCAAATAATCCAGAAAACCAATTTCCTACATTAAATCTTTTCGTTTTATGATATTCACGACGATTTTGGATTGGCAGCCAGTATATTTCTACGTGGTTTAAGGATTCCTGGGAATATACAGATACAGAATTACAATAATTTGTACACGGCTGTCTCTCCTAAAGTATGAAGATTATGTATATATATATATATATATATATATATATATATATATATATATATATATATATATATATATATATATATACACACACACATATTCATTCATTTAAATCCTTTTCATCATTTTATATCTGTAGTTACTCACTCTCAACTGTCCGTAAAATAATTTCAAAATTTTGTTATTGGAATTTGTACTTATCCGGTTTTCAAACATCTCATTTTAAGGGTAAGTTCTATTTCATTTGAATGAAGGCGAGGTCTTTTCATGGAAATTTATCCAGATCTCCAGTCAGGCGAAGGAATAACATGCAAGATAAGTAAATATATTTAGAGACTTCGAGTAAAAATATTTTCCATCCTGTGAACAAGCTCATATCTTCAATATTTTCCCGTTATTCCCTCACCCAACCCTCAGAAAGCAAAATAAATTCCAGAGTAAGGTGTACCCTCAGTTAAATCAAATCAGATTTGTGAGGAAATCACAGTTTCATTTAATTCTGTTATGTGATTGGTGACAGCAGAATAAGAAGAAGAATCCAGGGACAAAAATAAGCATTCCTTTTACATAAGCATATCTGAGAGTGATTGTACGAATGATGATGCAAAACGACAATCAGCCATAACCAACAAATGTTAGCGGGGCAAATATCAAGGCTTTAATCGAAGGTTATACAAAATATGACCGCAGAGACTTTTAAAAAACTTTTTTGCCAAATTCTCATTATATATATATATATATATATATATATATATATATATATATATATATATATATATATATATATATATATATATATATATGCGTGTGTGCATCAATGCACGATACAATCACTTAAAACATGAGATCAAAATTAAACATTTTCCCCGTATATCAAAATGAAGTGGAAATAAATTCATTATTCTTAGCGTTTTCTCATATTTCAGAATATACACAAGAACACTGAAGTTA
>NC_089754.1:39369770-39399770 GCF_040412425.1 Macrobrachium rosenbergii | reverse complement strand
ACCATCCACCACGTCCTTCAACCCTCACAGAAGATTAAATGCAGTCTTCCATCTAAAAAGAGTACCTCTCTTTTCAGAACCAAGGATTTCTTTATCTTTACTATCATGTTTACTTATAAAATTTCCGAATCATATACTTACAAAACACCCTTGCTTATCCCACTTACGCATACATTTATTTATGACTATTAAACTCTTAATTTCCTACACATATCACGTACACTTTTCAATAACTTCTGCTTTAAAAAAAAGTATTCGTATCCAACACATACACTGCACTTCCATAAAGGAAAGCTGGTTCAAAAATCCATGCACTCATTCAGGCGCTTAGGTTTCCTTAAATTTTAAACTATTTATATCACTTGTTCTGTGATTCACATCTTATCCTACCACCATACGTACAATTTGCTACTAAATACCTATACGAGTCAATCACTTCTGTTCTTCCAATATTCACACTAACAGTCCTGGTTTACACGCACCTCTCCTTACTCTTGCAGTCAATTACTCTGAACCCTCTCCTCTTACATTTCAGACAGAATCATTAATAAGGTCATTCTTGTTTCTTCTACGTGTAGGTACCATACATGCTGGTTCTGCACGGACGCGAATGATTTACTCTGATGTACTGAATCATTATGATACCCATTACATTTTCCCTGACATGTACACAAAATGGTTTACTCATATAAACAGAATTACTAGGAGAGCCATACAAATGATTTTATTTAGATGTCCTGATATAATTTCTCCAAATTATCTTAACTGGAACTTCCGCAACCAAGAGTCAGATCATAAATTCAGTTATAGATGCGTTGTATATTGCTTAGAAGGACAATCCAGAACAGAAATAAACTAAGCAATTCTATATTATAATCAATTTCTCCGTCACGCATAAACTATGAAAAACAAAGGAGTCCTCCTGATGGATTAAAATATGGCCAGCAGGAGGATCACAAAAAATCAGCATGGGAGATGAAACATCCTTAGAACCTATAAATCCAAAGTCTGAGGTCGACTGTTTGTGATTCGTTCAACCTAGTAACTAAAATGAGGTCATCCCAAACTCTTTTTAATACGAACAACTGAGGGCAAACAAAACAAGAATGACAGAAGCAAACAAAATGTGGAAAGACGAGAATAACAGTTTTGGAGGAAAATTAATGAAATTTTTGTCCCCGGCCTAAACAAGCCCGATTCTCCCAATGTAAACACTGATCTCGTAAAAGTAGGATGATCGAACCTCTTCCTAGGTCCTCAGAGAGAGAGAGAGAGAGAGAGAGAGAGAGAGAAAAATTCCGTCTATCTTGGTTAGTAAGTAAACTGTCGATGCAACGAAAAAAGTTTTGAACAATGATAGTCATAAATAAAATATTTGTATAAACAAATTAAATGGTGAAAATACAATAAAATATTCCGGATACAGGATGCAGTGAAATACTAATAATATGATGAAAATTTTTCAAAATAAGTACGTTCTGATGAACGTAATTAAATGTCCAGCCATAGAGAACAAAAAAAAAAAAAATAGATGGCTTTGACTGACAGGGTGGTAAAATTTTCGGTGAAATAATGAGGAAAAAATATTTAACTGATGTGATACTAAAAACGTTTTGTAATTTATTTTTTTTAGTACAAACTTCAGATTTTTTATTTTATTTGGGACTTTGCGGCTTTCATTATTCTAAATATCATCCTTTGTAAAAGTTTTTCCTAGGTTAATTATATTCTTGATAAAAAAATATCAGAAACTTTCCTACCAAAAACTTATCAACTGTCATCCAAAGGTTCCGAATAACAAAAATCATAACAATGACGGTTTCCTAAAATCACGAAAATATAAACGGAGGTATTTCTATAAATAGTTGTGTAAAAGCCTTTTCCACACACTTCCAAGAACAGGGAAATAAAAGACCGCCTTGTAATACTCCAAGGAACGGGTGGGGAAGCATTCTAACGCAAAAAATTAATTTTCTCCCGCCTTGCGAACTTGATGAGGCGGAAAAGAGGGGAAACTCTCAACATGCCCCTGCATGCATGAAGGTAATTAGAGGAATTTTTGGAGAAGAGAATCAACGGAAATTGTTACCACATCTGATTGGACTCAAAGGCAACTTAAAGTGGTGTATACAAGAAATACGAATAATGTGTATGCCATTTATAAAATTATGTACACACAAACAAACTAATCATATTTCGAATACACAGCAGATGCAGCCAAATCAGCAAAACACCAGAAGATATTCTACAAAGCTTGCTTGATAGAGTACATCATATATCTAGAGAGACAGGTCTTACATTAAATCTAGACATAAAAAAAGGGAATGATGATGGCAGACTGCTCGAAGGGAGAAGTAACACTAGATGGAGAAAGCATTTATGATTGCGAAGCTTGCAGATATTTAGGAACAATGATATCCACTACATTTTCTAAAGAGACTGTGCTCAGCAAAAGACTGAAAAAGGCGAAACAATCGATCGACAAGCTCAATAAAATTTGGGATTCAAATGGTCAAATTTCGTACATAAGAAAGAGTTTACATTAGTCAAGTATGATCTGTATTGCTATCCTGATATGAATTATGGTAGGAAAATGAAGCTGTATCTAAAAGATTTGATAATTTTGAGAAGGAAGCTTCAAGAAGAATATTTGAATATTACGGACATGGCAAACGTGGGTGAATGGGAAGATAAGATGCTTGGACATGTTCTTCGCACCACCTAGGGAAGAATAATATATGAGAGTGTCAGCTGAGTTCCTCTGGGAACCAGAGGAGTTGGAATAATCAGACCTACTTAGCTGAGGACTATGAGACAAGGTGAGTAGAGATTTACAGAACTAAAAACGAAAAGGCATGAGTGGCGGAATTTCACAGAGGGCCTTAGCGTCGCACGGTGTTGGTAGCGATGATTATATACATGCAGTATATATACATATGTATATATATATACACACATATATATATAATCATACCATATATATATATATATATATATATATATATATATATATATATATATATGTATGTATATATATATATATATATATATATATATATATATATATATATATATATATATATATATATAATATATATATATATATATATATATATATATATATATATATATATATATATATATATATATATATATATTATATGATCACAGTGGTGGCATATATCAACGTGTATGTCTCATGAATGATCCTCAAATCTATATAAATTTATTACGGGAACAGCAGGGGAGGTCACTTTCCCATACATAAAGGAGCGACAACAACAACAACAACAACAACAACAACAACAATAATAATAATAATAATAATAATAATAATAATAATAATAATACTTTACAGACCTGCTTAAATCCACGATAAATCAGCTGGATTTCCTTCCTCGTGAACTTGGTCGTTTTGGCTAACTTGTCCAGCTCCTCCGGCCTGTGCCGCTGCACGTGCAGACTGAAATCGTCCATTTCATCCTCTGCAGATGAGAGAAAACAGAACCAAAATTAAATTACTTAGAACAGGTTATATTTGAACATGTCATTTTTAGTAAAAATCACAAACAAAGAAAACTGACTGATTTGTTTGCATTGTGAGTGTTTGGTCTAATGAACCGGCACTTGAGCTGCCAGGTTATTCAGTGCCTCACAAATAAGCAACTTATTTAGACAGAAAGTTTTAATGGCGTGAAGACAGAGATGGCAATGAGTGTTAAATATAGCAAGGTCATTGCAGACTGAGAGTTAATAGTCTTCTCTTTTCAGATAATGGAAAATCATATTTTAAACAGAGGCAAGTTAAATAGTTCTAGAAATATAGAAGAAGGTAGGAAGTTTAATATTCTGAAGTGAAGAATGGTCAAAATGATCGACTCTCGGTTCCTGACCTCCACACAATATCTGTGGGATTACAATGCCTATTGTGTAAAAAAAAATTGGATTTTTTATAATGAAATAACGCTGTTTAACACTATTGTGCATTTTATATATAAATACTAAAATTAGTTTATAACTTTCCTAGACAAACAAATTGAAAAATACTCTAGCGTTCATTTTTTTGTGTTTGTTTAAGAGTGAATGTGAATAAGTGTCTGCCTTTTCATAATTTCCATTTAAAATTTAACCTCTTCCTTCGTTCACATTTTCTACCATTCTTGCTAAGAGAAAGTGAATGGGAATAAAGATCTCTGCCTTTTCATAAATAACCTATATAATTCTACATGTTCTCTCTAAGCAGTCAGGTCTGATGCCACACAAGAAGGGAGGTTCAATAAAATTTCCTTTTATGGGATGTTGTTTGTTAAACACTTATCAGAATAACAACCATCGTCAAGGCATTTATTCATTTTATATCGTCTGTCTGTCTGCTTATGCTCACAACTTACATCGTCTGTCACCTAAAAGGCCAGAGCACGATGAAACAATATACTAGATGACTCAAAGGTACGAAGATGACTGACAAAACAATGCCAGAGGAATTAAAATATCTGGGTAGACATTAAAAAGTTATTACGGGGCTTCAGGTGACATCAATATGAAAACATTAATGACTGAGTATAAATATTCAATCAATTAAATACTGAAGTCATAGGCCTCATCATAATACCTTAATACAACAGCATCTAAATGTACAGGATCGTATCTTAATGGGCGAAACTTGAGAAACACAAGAGGAGGGCACATTAATTATACTTTTCTTCCTGGAAAATTAAAAGACATTCCAGCCTTGAACTTATGTCAGTGTAAAAAATTAAAACTTAAAGAAGAAATGTTCCTTTCTATTGCGCATCGAAGCACAAGATAACAAAAGGGGAAAACTTTTCCTCCTGATTTGTTAAAATAAATAATTGAGAGAGAGAGAGAGAGAGAGAGAGAGAGAGAGAGAGAGAGAGAGAGATCAAATACCCACAACCAAGAATTAAGTTAATTCTTCCTTGTATTATTGCGTAAAAGTAACTAAGGAACCATAGATAATAAAGATGAATACCTGGGCTTCTCTGTTCCGTGAATGGAATCATTTTTGGAATCCACTCCCAGCTACCGTCTTCCCAGATTCCCATAGAACCCCCTCTTTTTGGAGGCGGGTCTACCATCCGCCCCACCACCCCACAACCCCCGCCCACTATTCTCGTACAGTCTATCTCTTCCTTGTCTCTGTCAGACTTTCATTAGATGAGGGCACTCGGTTACCAGATATCTTAGCCTTTGACAAAAGGTCTCTATAAGGTAATAATTAGATATTTATACTCTTGACCTTGATCTAGGTGTTGCATAAAGAAGCATATTGTGTCAGCAACGCATAAATGGAAAACAGACACCAATTTGCACCTCGAGGGACCAGCATCGATTTCGCGAGGGGGAAAAATAAAGGCAGCAAGAGCCTGCAGCTTCAATACGGCAGGGAAAAGAAATCATAAAAGAGTCTCCAGAGAGAGAGAGAGAGAGAGAGAGAGAGAGAGAGAGAGAGAGAGAGAGAGAGACTGGAATCCCAGAAATGAAACTGGGAGCGGACGTAATGGGATACGTATCAAAGGAGAAAGTGAATGAGGGATGAACGGAAACAATGATTTTGTGGTAAAGGAAAAGAATATGGGGAACAGACAGATTATTTGCAAGCAATTATAGGATATATATATATATATATATATATATATATATATATATATATATATATATATATATATATATATATGAATGATTTTGATAATAAAACAAGGTCATAAAGTAAGAAAAAAGGCCTTAATTGGTCTATCAAATCTTTAACAAGACAAGAGATGACCATTAACCTGTCTATATCCTCAAACAGAAAGTTTCTCATTGGACAAACGATAAAGACAGGAAAATATATTAGCAAGGTCGAGGCTGAGGGAGGTCAGACAGTAAACATGCTTGTAATATGAAGGCTTCAGAAATATATTAGTATGTTGCGTTGTGATCCACTGGGGAGCTCGATACCATCCTAAATACTGTAAACGTAATCACAGGACAAAACTGCACGGCATACACCTTACATGAGCCAGAGAGAGAGAGAGAGAGAGAGAGAGAGAGAGAGAGAGAGAGAGAGAGAGAGAGAGAGAAGGAAATATCCGCAGAAAGGTTACACACTGAAGTCCTAATTATCATCTTGCTGACCCCTTCCCTTACGTGAATTTGGTCATTTTGTAAACTGGTCACTGAAAACCCTGATTGACAGACAATTTTGGAACTAAATTTGATGTGCCAGATTGAGTAGGAATAGCACAGGGTAGCAGGGTCGTAGAACTGATCAGAAGCGTCACTTCAGCGTTTTTCCGGACAATCCAGCAGCAACTCGACGCCGCTGAATTTTAAAAGTTGTGCAGGTCCTGAAATGTCAGCCTCGATACAGCATGAAGTCGAAAAAAACCAATCTCCCATCGGAAAACACTTGTATTTGCATGTACATCTACCGCTAACCGATGCACATGCTTTACATGAGAGAGAGAGAGAGAGAGAGAGAGAGAGAGAGAGAGAGAGAGAGAGAGAAAACAAAGGAAACAAACTAAAAAAAAAAAAATGAATAAGGATCCCTCTGAAGTGGATGAGATGACTATAATGAAAACCGGCCAAAAACCTCATCCATCATGGCCGCATTCACCTCCGGATCCAAACACTCATCGATAACGGAGATCGGGTATATGGTGCATCTCTGCCCGCCCACCCACCTAGCTCCATCCTACCCCCTCCATGACGACACACAATCGAGCCCCTCCAAGCCTTCTTCGGTTGCTTGGGACGACGACACTCGAGGAAATGGGTTTTTGGAGGACCTCTTTCACTATAATGGTGTTTAGGGCGAACTTTCACGCCGCCGCTAATATCATGACCCAACAAATTGCCTCGGAAAGAGTTGGCGTTTAAAAGCCAATTTGCTTCAGTGGTCCATGAAAAAGGGGGAGAAAGATGGAGAGATTGATGATATAGGAACTTGGCCATTGACAAAGGGGATATGCGCATGGCTTGATTCAAAAAGATAAGAGTCTTTTCACCAGAGAGGTGAAAGGTTGATAATCAGACGGAGAAGGAAATATGAAATCTTCCTCACTGAGGAAAAAAAAGAAAGGTGTTTAACAGGCATGACAGTGCACGTTGGTCCTTAGAGAGAGGATCAAGGGAGATGGCAAAATCTTTAGCTTTTAAAACAGAAAGGAATTATATAATACCAGAAGGAATAATAAGGAACCTTTCCGACAAAACGGAAGAAAGATCGTTCTCACAAAGAAAGAGGAAGGAATGAATGACACATATCTTTCTCAGTGAAAATATAATCGTTATTCAGTTGATATCTGCAATGAATAACACAGTTCTGTCCAAAAATTCATTCTATACCCTATATTCATCCTAAATCTCTCAAGGAAAGGATAACTGGGTTAAGTGCTGAAAAATCTCTTTGTATATATATAATCCTAACGCGTGGCATGAACAGACCAACAAAAAACCTCACCAATTGAAGTTATTATTATGACGGAGCGTACGTTATGGAACACTTATTCATATAATAATAATGATTATTAATATAAGGATAAGTTCTACTGTAAGTGTCTGGAGAAACAGTGGCAATACAAGAGGAAAAAGATCGCAAAATAACCCTTGCAAAATAATAATAATAATAATAATAATAATAATAATAATAATAATAATAATAATAATAATAATAAGATCCAGAAGAAAAAGAAGAATATGAAGACGATATTGACGTTGTACTATAATATGTGATTCGAAGAAAGGAAAGACGAATTGGTTTTGAATAAATGAACAAACATGTACTAAAAATACTGTCATATTAATTGTGAAAAATCCTTCCCTCTGTTACGCAAGAAGCAGTAGCAAAAATATATGTGACCACAGAAAAAGAAAATGCAGCAAATACAAAAATGGAGTCCCAAACCCATGGAGGTAGAATGGAGTGAAGTCCTGTTAATAGTATAGAGAACAAAACACAACACATTGTGGGTTTTAAAAGCTTACTGTTGCGGCAGCTATTGTACTCCATGTTCCGTCATAACATATTAAAACAAATTGAAACAAATAAAAAGACCAGCGATTTATGGCAAGTCGTATATTTTTTTTTTATAAAATGAGCTAAACG
The DNA here is from genome assembly GCF_040412425.1 of Macrobrachium rosenbergii. Classification (NCBI taxonomy): domain Eukaryota; kingdom Metazoa; phylum Arthropoda; class Malacostraca; order Decapoda; family Palaemonidae; genus Macrobrachium; species Macrobrachium rosenbergii. Next base: position 39,391,657 of record NC_089754.1, on the reverse strand, counting down.
TGAGAAATGAATATATACGCTTACGTATCAAGAATCGTTCAAACAAATGAGAATATTAAAACAAAAGAAACAACTTTAACCATAGATACACTATATTTAAACGAAAACCATTACACGAGAGACACAAAGCATTCACATGTACACAAATAAACTCCAGTTTTGAAACGATTTCGTTTCCAAAAGGGTTGAAAAGAAGCAAGGAAAACTTTTGCACGAAAAATATGTCTTTTACAAGCATGAACTCGCATCAGTGCCTTCGATACTTGTCCCCTTCAAATGAAGGTAGAAAAATTTCTGAGAGAGAGAGAGAGAGAGAGAGAGAGAGAGAGAGAGAGAGAGAGAGAGAGAGAGAGAGAGAGAGAGAGAGTTAGAGAGAGGTTAAGGGGTGGGAGTTGAAGTTTACAAGGGTTCATGTGAAATAAAATTGACACTATGGTTTTATGACACGCTTTCAGTTCTTTTGATTAAACTGCCGTCGTTTCATACTGTAGGTTTCCTGTAAAGAATTGTGTAATTGTATGAAACACAAACAGTAAATTTGCTTTAGTTATATCAGTCCTGCAAGCTTCAATTGTTTAAATAATACCACATACATCGAGCAACAGTCACTAAGGAGCTCTACACAAGAGGCAATCAAAGGAAGTATAAACAATTGCTACTGATACCCTGCAACCTCGTGAATTTTTCTGAAAGATATTAAAAGATATCAGCCAAGAATAAACAGAAATAAAAAAAGTAGAGACAAAACATTCTTGCTAAAGAGTGAAGTAAGAGAAAACTCATGAAAATATAAAAACAAAAGAACAATATGAAAGAATAAGGAATTAAACAGTGCAAATAAGTAGACAAATAAATTAAATGTTTCATTCCATCAGAGGAACACTAGCCCGATCATAACCGATAAATTAAAATAAGCAAAATGGGAGACAGCTTCGGTAATTTCAAAGGAAAAAAAATCCTGCAACGCATAATGGCTTCCATTCCCTCAAAATCCATCAATAAGATCCTACAAAGGACCCGCTCATGGCAGTTTCCCGGACAGGACACCATACATTTCATCCTCAACCCATGTTAAAGGTGAGTGACAGACCAAATGCTTCATCAAGTCCTGCACTCAGCAGGAACAGAATCCTACCGACTTTTCACACGCACAGTAACGAAGGATCTTCCGCTTCTATTTCTTCCTAAAGTAATTGTTTGGTCTGACGGTCGTAAATAACATTTGCTGAGTGTCAAAGTAATCGTGTATGTTATATATATATATATATATATATATATATATATATATATATATATATATATATTTGTGTATATATATATATATATATATATATATATATATATATATTATATATATTTTACATAATATATATATATATATATATATATATATATATATAATATATTTTATATATTGCATATAGAATAACGCTTATATCACTTTAGTGGAGATATTATTGCCATTAAAAATATAAACACACATCATACATGTGTATACACACAGAATCAAAAAATAAAATATGATCAAACACATAACAATACCAAAATCTGATAATGGAATGGTAAAACACTTTAAAAAATGCATGTGAAACATCGGGTGAAAGATTTAAATTTCAGGCATTTCTTAAAATAAATAAATATTCACCTTCTAGAATAACCATTTTTACGTTTTGATCAAAATGTAACTTTGAAGTTTGACCGAAAAAAACGCAAAACTTTAGTAACTAGAAACACTGAGTAAAGATAAATTTCAGGCATTTGTAAAATAAATAAATATTCAAATTTAGACATACATTTGTACATAAACACATAAAACATAATTCATATATTTGTATATATATATATATATATATATATATATATATATATATATATATATATATATATATATATATATATATATGTGTGTGTATAGATATACACACACACATCTATCCATCTATACATATGCATAAAATACTCTCCTTAAACCTAGGTTACAGCCATATGATGGATTCGACGAATATAATGACTTCATGCCTAGGCACAAATCAAGAGCAAATTTGGCCCATCCATTTGCAATGACAGATGACTCATGTCTAGCGAGGGGAAAGGGTAATCGCCTTGGAAATCTGATTATGTAGAGGGAGTCAATGGTACCCTTAGCCCTAATTGTTACTAATTACGCGTTTGTATATCTCGCTGCCACACACACACACACAGAGGAATATGTAAGTGCACGTACATGCATACTTACATACATACGAGAGAGAGAGAGAGAGAGAGAGAGAGAGAGAGAGAGAGAGAGAGAGAGAGAGAGAGAGACGAAAAATGTATGTACACGCACACACATACATGCAACATACATACAGAGAGAGAGAGAGAGAGAGAGAGAGAGAGAGAGAGAGAGAGAGAGAGGAGTTTTAAGCAAAGTACAATGTCTTGGAAAATAATAGCAATCCTTATCATCATTAAAATAAAATATCAACACAGAACAAAGATGGCTAAAAATGCTAAATGCCTTTGAGATTTGAAAAATAATTCTAAGCAAAGCGATGTAATAACTACAAGAATAATGAGGCTCGCGAAGATAAATGTGACAGAAAATTAAATATCCCATGTATTTAGTGGTAAAACGACGTTAAATTTTTGGAGTTTAGTAATGAAGAAATCACTTAGGCTGGAGGACACACAAAATTCTAAATGACTTGCAATAAAGCATTCTATTCGTTTTGAGAATAATATAAAGCAATGTAAAATCAAATATGTCAAACCAGAGGTTTAGTAAGGAGTCACAGAAAACATTTTTGTTTTATTTCAAAGAATTTCCAATAACCCAAGAAAGTATAAGAATTACGAAACACAGAAAAGAAACAGAAACCTCAATTTCACGAGTCTTGCACAATGTTTGCATTGCCAAAGACAGAGAGAGAGAGAGAGAGAGAGAGAGAGAGAGAGAGAGAGAGAGAGAGAGAGAGAGAGAGAACAGCCTGCAGCAAGACGACAACAGTATTGGTCGCAAGAAGACTTTGGTCCCAGAAGTAGCACCGTTCCAAAATTATTATTTGACCTTACACATGTGAATTTTTAATATCTACAAAAATAAAAAGGGAAAAGAAGAGTCAATAGAGGTAAAAATGGTTGCCTTTACTTAATTCAATATGAGGGAAAACTCAAGAAAAATTGAAAAAAGTAATTTTATCTTACATATATAAAAAAAAAGAAATCTGTAACACACGAGAAATACTTAGAATAATTAGTGGGATATTTTATCACAGTGGATTCAGCTATCTTCAGTTGTTGACTTGGGTGTGTAAAGCTCCTTTGAAGGAAGGGAAGGTTCCCAATAATCGCTAAAAATAGTTGATGACTCGTCTATATAAATGATTTAATGACGGACTGGGAGCGCAGCCACATAGCTATATCATATTTAACCAAGGATGTATAATAAAAAGAATTTTGTCTTCGTCAATACAAAAAGCATATTTACAGTATAGTCTAATAGTGGAACAAAGGCAAAACATATAAACTATAGGCGAAATTTGTGAAAATAAATTAAATAGCCTCAAAGGTAGAAGAAACTGCATTATTTGAATAAAACGTTCCACCGCAAGTAATGAGAAGATACAAAAATTTGCCAGGGAAGACTGTAAGTGAGTGTAACCAACAGTAAAAGGAATGTAATGGAAAGAATATTATAGTGCTCCTGAAAGAAATGAAGAGGACGTAAAAGTGAAGCAAGAGGTGAGCTAATATGAACAGAAATGCTGGGTTAAGAAAAAGAGAAAAGGATAATTACAAAAGGCTAATAGCAAACTTGGTATCATTCAATATTTTTTCTTCCGCTTTCCTTCGTCACAGGAAAACTAGTTCAGTTTTTTATTCATTAGTTATGTAATTTTTATACTATCTTTTTATAAACAAATCTCTTTTTATGAGGAGAGTTGTAACTATGAAAGAAAAGACACATGTCATCGCCCACTCTTTCTCGAGCTATTAATGTTGCAAAACACGGATGAGGAATATAATAACTGCGAAATATTTTGTCGTCGTTACTTTTACCAAAAGACAAGAATTTAATCAATAAATAGATATTATGGCTGTTACGGCGAACGGAACAAGTTTATTGGTTTTGTTGAACGGGAATCTTGTTATTCCTATTTAGATATACTATGACTGTTTTATAAACATTCAAAGAGAGCCTACCCTTGAAGCCATGTGAAGGTGGACTTGGTCAGTACCTAGACGAAGGACAGGTAGCTGTATGTTCCCTGCACCTGGTCTGGCGATCAGTGATGCTGAACAAAAATATTGTTGGGTAACGGCAATACACAAAACTGCGTCGGACCTCAAGAGTTTGGTGGATGAGGCAATGGACTGCAATGAGGCCCAAAAGCCCAGTGATTGAGTGAAGGCCAAATGGGTGAGTGAGTATGTAGAAAATCATATATCATAAGTAGCTGTCATGTCATGAATGTTCTGAATAGATCACACTTCAATATTTCACATATATATGTAATATATTCAGCACGATCAGCAATGAAGTACCGTGTAAGGCTTCGAAGAAGTCCCTAAAGATGAATAAACTTCAGGTAATTTTATCTTACCCAAAGGTGAACAGCACTATTTAAACATACATAACCGTACTCTGATGTATAAATCAGCCACATTATAATCTGTGGCGATTAGTAAATGAAATATGGATGGTTTGAACCGTAGAGATTAACAGAAAACGGAGACAATCCTTACACTGACAAGAACGTTTTCACTGGCAATTCTCGGAAGACGTTCATAAGTAACAATATATATATATATATATATATATATATATATATATATATATATATATATATATATATATATATATATAAATATATATATATATATATAAATATATATATATATATATATATATATATATATATTTAATGTATATATGTGTGTTTATTTATATAATTCACTTGCAAATAATAACTAACAACTACGCAATTTCAACCGAAACCAGTTATTATCCATTCTATTCGTATTTGCTCTGGAAATCACTACACAGGGCATTTGCACGACACACATTCTAAATTCCAATTTATTCATTAACTGTTATAATAGGTGACACATTCGATGGAAAAATGTGAAACATTCACTCAATTTCTGGCCTGTCACGGGAACTAAGTAAAAAATTGCCGTTATCAAACCAAAATTTATTATGACCTATTTATTTCTCTGGAAAACGTGAAATAATGTTTACTTTTGATTTCATTGTGCAAATATCGTTTATACCTGATACAGACGAATAATCTGTTTATAAAAGGCCATGTTGAAAAAGACTTTCAGACTAAAAATTAACACATTTCACAAATGTAACATATTTGGAGTAGAAAATGTGTATTCAGGAATATGTACCATCGCAGACACGGTTTCAACCCTTCTTACACGTAGAGTACTTTCGCAAATTAGAATAAATATAAAATTCTGTCAATTAATAATCATATTTCGTAACACCGTTAATAAACAAAAGACACACAATGAAAACTATAAATGTAGTCTGAATGCGCAGCAGCCATCACTTATTGTTGACGAAAAATACGGAGGATCACAAACAAATCTACAAAAAGAGAAAAAAAAAATCTAAAAAAAAATATATATAAAATTTACATAGGAGTAACAACTTCCGGTCCTCCTTGACCAAAGGGACGGTGAAAGACTAACGAAGGGGAGTTTTTAGGCTTATTCGAGGTCCATTTGTAGAGCACGGGCCTACCTGTCCTCTCAAACTACCTTCGAAAACTAACTTCGTAGGGAAGGCCCTCGATAAGTACACAAGGAACCGTCATTTTGTTCTTCATCTATTTTTCACCGTTATTTCTCCCCTGTTTGCAAACGGATCCCTCAATCACTCTCTTGGCTTGTCAGGATGAGACGAGGAGGAAAATAAAAGAAATTTAAAGGGACTTTATTTGACCAAAAAGAAAGTATGCGGTGGATGATGATATTCATCCCTTTTCATCTTTTTCCCCTTCCACTCTCTCTCTCTCTCTCTCTCTCTCTCTCTCTCTTGTGGTTAGTTTTGATGTCGCATTCTTCACACAACGGAAACAAGGGCAGGGAAAGGAAGGATGGACGAAAACGAGACTACTGTGAATTGGCTATGAAAGGGCGACGTTATTTGTCTTGAAGTTGCTCTCTCTCTCTCTCTCTCTCTCTCTCTCTCTCTCTCTCTCTCTCTCTCTCTCTCTCTCAATAAAATCTAATTTTTCTAGACAGTACTGTTGAAAGCAATATGGATTGTCGAGGATTTTTTTCTGGATTGTGTTTTCCTCTTTTTTTTTTTATTACTCCAGATATTTTATTTTATAAACGACATAATACTTTTTTCTTGTTTTATTTGTGAGAATATTTTTTTATCACGTCGACAGCTTGAGTCAAACGTGATTTGAGTAGTGACTCGAACAAGTTTATAAACTGTTACTGTAACGTAGAAGCAATCAAAATAAATAAATAGACAGATGGATTAAGCTCACATACACACGCACACACATAAATATACATGTATATATATGAATGTATATATACATACATATAAATATATACATGCATACATATACATATATATGCATATATGTATATATATATATATATATATATATATATATATATATATATATATATATATATATATATATATATATATATATATATATATGTGTGTGTGTGTGTGTGAGAGAGAGAGAGAGAGAGAGAGAGAGAGAGAGAGAGAGAGAGAGAGAGAGCTTAATCCATCTATCTATTTATGTATTTATTTTGATTGCTTGTACGTTACAGTAACAGTTAATAAACATGTTCGAGTTACTACTCAAATGTTTGACTCAAGCTGTCAATTAATAATCATATACATACATACATACACAAACATATTTAGGAGAGAGAGAGAGAGAGAGAGAGAGAGAGAGAGAGAGAGAGAGAGAGAGAGAGAGAGAGAGAGAGAGAGTTTCTCAGAGACGTGAGTATGACTTGCTCCCATCATTCATTGCAGGCACCATTTGGCGTCCCCATTTAAACTAATTTGCCAAAAGGGCCTAAGGGACAAGTCAATCAACGCGTCCCTTAATTAATTTCTTGTGAAATATGAGTTCTAAATAGGATGAGTTGGGAAGAACGAGCCCATGGGAAGGGCCTCCCGCTAGATTGGCTAGTATTAAATATGACCGAAGGGGCGTTCACTTAGTATTAAAGTCCATCACGGAAAACCGTTATCTGTTCGGGTGTTCATTTGATCTGATAATGTATAAATTGTTAACAGACATCGTAGTGGTCTTCGCTTAGGAAAATACAGAACGAATAATAACTGACCAAAATAGGCATTCGTTTATTGTTATAATCCACATAAAAGGACAGTGTTCCAAGGAAGTTTTCATTTACTTTAAAAAATGCTCCTAAAATCACCGATAAAGGAAAACAGGCGTATGAAGGGACGGTTGTATATTAAAATAATCCAAATGGAAGATGTTTGTATAAAGAACCCTTCATTTATTACGCCACACTATAACTCTACATTATCTTCCAAGTGGTACTCACGTTAAGTCTTTGGAGGAAAAGACCATTAGAATCTATCACTGCTGGGGAAAAGAAAAGCAGACTTCCTGATATTTTGAGAGAGAGAGAGAGAGAGAGAGAGAGAGAGAGAGAGAGAGAGAGAGAGAGAGAGAGAGAGAGAGAGAGGAATATTTCAAGGTTTCTCTGTACAAGGACATTGATGAACTGCTGTCACTGAGCAATGCTGACATTTGTAAAGACGAGAAAAAATGTCATTCTTGCCTTTGAGAAAGAAAAATAAAGGGGACTCCTCAAGCAAACGACTTCATTAAAAAGAATGATCTTTTAACAATCACCAGTGACATGGCACTAAATGAAACTTATGCATAAAAATAATAAGTTACAAAACACAAGATAAAGAACCAAACGTAACTTCATCCCAAATTACTCTTCGCTTCCCTCAAGGTTAAGCCTCACGCTTTTTCGTTTCCCTCCAGCTTGGGACAGACAACGGTAATGGGTTTGCCAGAAAGAAAAAATAAAAAGTTATCAGAGCGCTTTCTCGTCCCGCGCCCACGCGGACAAGCGAACGCAACTAATTTCGCCGTCATAACTAGTGGAGAAATTACAACCTGGAGTTTGATTTAGCGCAAAGGGTGGGAATGAATATTCATGAATAGTCATTTCTGAAAAAGTTCGCTACTCCCAATTACGGAACATTCATTTTTCTTTTTTTGCAACGTAGAAATAAATCATGTTACAGGATTGGTTTTTAGGTGTTTCTCTTTCTCTTACCGCGCATATTATTATTATTATTATTATTATTATTATTATTATTATTATTATTATTATTATTATTTATGGTACATCACTATACTATGACCGGAAATAATAGGTAAAAAGGCTACAGTTATATATATGAACAAGACTGTATTTATCAAAATGCAGTCTTGTTCATATACATAACTGTGGTTTTTTACTTATTAATAACAGTTATCTTACGAAAGAAAAGAAACATGAAGGCAGTTTGCATAAATAAATAACTGAAACTTATTCCTACGGGCACAAAATTTCGGACAATTCTAACAAACACACAAACATAAAAACAATCACGAAATTAAAACATACACAAACACTTCATTTAACCACCACGTAACACTCACCATCAAAACTGCGCGATATAAAACTTACGAATTCCCTCATAAAATTGAGTCGTGCCTGGGGAGGGGACTGGGGGAGATGCCTTATAGAACGCACCCTATTAGCTCTTGGTGCGTTTTCATTAACGGAGCGGATGATTTGAGGCAAGGAATTCATTTCCAACGTCTGGTCATATTTTCTCTCTAAATAAAAATACCTTTTGGAAACTTGATGGAGACTTATCTGGGCCAAAATTTAGAAGAACGTTCTGGACAAAAATTGGTGAGGCAATCTTATACGAATGTTGATTTTAATTTTTCATCTAGTTGCTGGAACGTTTGCGGCAGAATTGGTAAGTTTAGTATATAGCACACACGCTCTCTCTCTCTCTCTCTCTCTTTATACATACACACACACACATATATATATACGAGTATTTATATTTATTTATATATATATACTGTATATATATACATACATAATGTGTTCGTGTATGTATTTCTATATAATATTATGTAATCCTGCCAATTTAATGCAGGCTGCAAAAACTAACAAAAAATAATCAAACCAGAACAAATTTCGGGAGAAAATATGTTGTACTACATTATCGAAATAAATGCTTTATATACAAACCATGACGTAATCAGCTCGATCTAACTTTTCACAAAAGCAGCGTTCAGTATTCTATAAAAGAGCCGGGAGAGAGTAAATGCAAAGAAGTATTAATTGAATTTATACATCCTCTGATATTCAATACAGGTCATGAACATGGGAGTAAAATGACCCCTTAACAAACACCGATAAATGATAACAAAAGCATAAGCAAAAAAACATAAATAAATAAATAAATAAACAAATAAATAAAAATAAAAAACAATCAACCAGAAAAAGAGTAAAGAGGAGCCAAAACAACCCATCAACCATAAAGGTTAAAAACTCCACGGGTTTCGGGTTGTCCATAAAAAAAAAAAAAAACATCCTATCTCTGTGTGTATTTTTTTCCCTACCGGCGCTTTATCACATGACATTCTAACAAAAGGTCAGGAAGCGATCCTTACACTCCCTCTTTCAGATAGCATTGGCGCAATTTTCATTCGCTTTAGATAACATTTTTTAGTGACCCATTTTTCGACCTAAACCCTGCAAATGTGGGCATAAATATGTCGCTGTTAAAATGCCCGGATCTTTTTTTTTTTCTCTGACCTCTCTGAGTTGACGCCATTCTTCCGGGGTCTTTCAAAAGCAAAAGAAAAGCTCAGAAATAAGAGAATAGCTTTTTCTTTGCTTTTATGGGGTCGTGATTGCTCAAGACTGACAAAGACGCCAATGGCAGGTTGGATGTGTTTTGTCTAGCAACACCAGAGAGAGAGAGAGAGAGAGAGAGAGAATTACTTGGTCTAGCTCCAGCTGATGATGTGTGGATGTATGTACAGTATATATTTATATATATATATGTGTGTATATATATAAATACATTTTTGTGTATATATAAACATATGTATATATATACAGTATATATATATACACACACTGTAAATACACGCACAACACCCACACATAATGAACTGTTAGCGTTTTGACCTAATAGTTTTTAGTACGTTTTCCAAAAATGATATTGTAATCCCAATGAAATTAATAATGAATTAAACAAACAATTAAGCAACACGTAAAAGAACAAACAGATAAGGTAAATGAAGTAGTTTACAAGACAGACGATAAACGCCCCTTTCATAGTATATGAACGCATACAAACGCACATAAATACACACACACACACACTTTCCAACACCACTCGGTTGTTTTCCGTCTCAATTAAAACAAGAAAACTTATCCATCCAATCAAGATGGAAACACACGCACACACACACACACAAAGCAATCGTTTGAAGCAGGGCAAGGCACATTCAGACCAGAAAGCACAAAGAGAGAGAGAGAGAGAGAGAGAGAGAGAGAGAGAGAGAGAGAGAGAGAGAGAGAGAGAGAGAGAGAGAATAGGGGAGGTGGTCATCAAAGGCAAACTGGAGTGCATTTATGATATGAACAAACACTAGTATATTCACAGAGGAATATTTTCGTTGTCTATTTATTCCACAGTCGCGAATGTCTACCGGCGAATTTGGGAGACTTGTCTGTTATCGCTTATCCTTCCATGAAACGATGCACATTTATTGTTAAATACGTCTTCATTCCCAAAACAGTCTTGATTTCTAAATAAGTCTTCATTCCGAACGCTTCATCTTGCGTATCTACGTCTTCATTCCATTTGCGCGTTTATTTCTAAATACGTCTTCATTCTAAATGTGCGTTTAGGTCTAAATACGTCTTCATTTCATATTCGTTTATTTCTAAATCCATCTACATTCCATATACGTTTATTTCTAAATACGTCTTCATTCTATATGCGTCTTTATTTCTAAATACGTCTTCATTTCATACGCGTTTAATTCTAAATACGTCTTAATTTCATATGCGTGTTTATTTCTAAATACTTCTTCATTCCATATGCGTTTATTTCTAAATACGTCTTCATTCCATATGCGAGACTATTTCTATATACGCCTTCATTCCATGTGCGTGATTATTTCTAAATACGTCTTCATTCCATTTGCGTGATTATTTCTAAATACGTCTTCATTCCAAACGCTTCTTTATGTACAGATATGTCTCCATTCCAAATGCACCTTCGCTCCAAATGGGTCTTTATTTTGAAATACCTCCTCATTCCAAATTGAAATATGACCTCACAACTACCAAGCATGCATTTTAAATACGTATTTGGAAGAGACACGTCGCTGAAACTCGTCCAATTCATGTATGAAGAAACATCTGATGTGAAACGTTGCATCTCTCGTCGCTCTATCTTAGTCTGTACCCCTGCGCGTTCATGTTTTCACTTCGATGAGGTATTTTTAAAAAGAGCTTCATTTGCTGTATTTACCGTCAGATTTTCCACGTTATAATATTAAAAATAACTTTTTCTCAATCATTACTTCTCCTCAATCAAAATGGATAGGTGTGTTAACCTGGTTACGGTAAAATACAACTGCTTTCAATCTGAATTCTACCGCACTTTGAATAACAAAACAAGTACAAATGTATGGCATATTGTTATGCTCTTAATTTCTCGTAAGCTATATTTTCCAGACGAAAAAATCGTCCAGAATAATCCAGTCCAGTTTCATAATTAAAAACAATAGCAAAAAAAAAAAGCGGATACGAAAACACTTCCACAAGGTTTTTTTCACCCATTCTTGAAAGAGGCAACAATAAACATTTAGCGACGTGTTACACCTCCCATCAACTTGTCACCTTTTTTTCATTCTTCAATAACGCAATAACAAAATCGAATTGACAAAATATTTCCCAATCCTTCTCCTCTCGCTCCCTTCTGGGAGGCGATAAAGCCCAACAAACTGTTGAGGGTTTGAAAAGAACGTTGCCCGGGATGTAAAACGGATCCGCAGTCAAAGCCAGCAAACAGCATCAAGCATCAAATAGACCATCATCTCCTTTTCTCACAAGGCCCTCGAGACCTGCCACAAGAATTCTTCTTCCGGTGGCCTCAATCCCTCACAAAAAAGACCAGTGAATTTCGCAAACGTTCCACTCTTTGCCCCATTTGTTTTGTATTCCTTTTCGCCTATGGATGTTTTCTTACTGCTTTTCTGATAGTTCCTGGAACTTGCATAACTTTCCTTGCTGCCTTAAAGGCATTAAATTATGAAAGGAAGAAGATGTGTTAATACGTATGGTAGAAGGAAACCGTGTTCCCATATTTCTTGTGCTTGAGGGTACCCGCAGACAACCTTTCCTTTGTCTGTTTATATATTTAAACGCCTTTTTCTGTTTACTGCTACGTGATAAGCATACACAAACACACGCATACACTATAATTTTCTTTCTGCTTCTGTGCTATTTCTTCCTAACTCTGCATATGGCATTCTGTTCTATACAAAAGCAAAGTCGATTTCAAGGGAAATTTTACCATTGTCCAAAACTGCAAACATGAAATACATCCAGCAAGTCATGATAAAAATATCTTATAACAATTAGGGATGATGTATCCTGAGTGAAAACATCTGCATCTGTCTTTTTATTTTTTAAGACTAGAGCCAGAAAAGCGAATTAGGTTGCCTTCCTGTCGGCTTCTGCACATGACAAAAGTGGAGGGGTTTGAACAGGCATTGGTTACTTATTTATATTCTTTATTTATTCAGCAAAAAACTTGGAAAACTGAATTCGTTTAAGTGAATTCTAAATAGCTGACAACTCTGATGGTCGTCTACACATGAATTGCGTTATTTAGCGAAAAAGATTTATTTGCACTTTATGAAAGGTTATACGTCAGGAAAATGGAAGCGGGATGAGAATGTCTGCGCTTAGTAGTGGAGGGAAACAAGAAGTCTGAACGGTTCAAAGAATATGTAAGTGCTGGTGGGAATTCGTGACAAAAACCTTTAATTTGTAAACGCGCAAGAGCAACTTCCAATAACTAATCAGGGTTTTACTACTAATATCCTACAATATGAAGTTACATTCAGGCACAGCAAAACCCCACTCAAACAATCGATGCAGCATTTTGTTCAAATAACCGAAACATGAACACTATAATCATTCTTGGATCGTGTTTCATGAACTTGGAGTTCTAACCCAAAACTTTTCGTCCCTTTAATTGGGCTTTACCAAGTCGACTATAGAATTTCGTTCATTGGCAACGAAAGCTTTCGGTTATGTAAGGTAATTGGATTGAAGCCTATTGAAGCCCCGCCCTTCCGCCTCTTTTCCTATTTTCTTGGTTCCTTAGCGCCTGGCTAGATAAGGGTATTAGGTTGCCCGTGCTAGCAGATTTATTAATAAAATAAATATATTGGTGACAAAACGCGAAATAAAGACAATAACAACAAACTCTATCATTGCAAGAAAAGGTCTAAAGGTTGGTGTTTTAAGAGAGAGAGAGAGAGAGAGAGAGAGAGAGAGATATATATATAGATATATATATATATATATATATATATATATATATATATATATATATATATATATATATATATATATATATATATATATATATATGATTATAATCACTTTTGTACGTGATTCATTTATCACACATTACCACTGGTGAAAAATAAGAGACGGGGTGTAGGTCCTGACCGGTTTCGACTGTATTTCAAGCCATTGACGAAGGACTGATACAGAGTATTAGAAGTCACAAATATATATACTACAGAAACAGTACTGACGAACATACACAACCGTTAGAGACTACATATCCAGCCCCTGAGAATATATTGTGATTTTTAGCCAAATGAGTTTTGAAGGCCACTCCTACCTTGACTCCGGCCTGTGGCTGGATATGTAGTCTCTAACGGTCAGTACTGTTCCTGTAGTATACATATTTGTGACTTCTAATACTCTGTATCAGTCCTTCGTCAATGGCTTGGGAATAAAGTCGAAACCGGTCAGACCTACACCCTGTCTCTTATTTTTCACCAGTGGTAATGTGTGATTGATATATATATATATATATATATATATATATATATATATATATATATATATATATATATATATATATATATATATATATATATATATATAATCATCCGTTTTGTTCTGAAGAATTTTTTATTTTCGCATTCCTGTATATTACCTCTCTCTCTCTCTCTCTCTCTCTCTCTTTCTCTAGGCAACCTTTGGGGCTGTTCTTGCAATCAGAGGTGCTGTGTTATTCATATCTTTCGAGCGGGGCTGAAATTCGCATATATATATATATATATATATATATATATATATATATATATATATATATATATATATATATATATATATATATATACATACATATATACACCCACAGAGAGAGAGAGAGAGAGAGAGAGAGAGAGAGAGAGAGAGAGCAATCAGCTCCTCAGACGTTCCATCAGATTCTGGATTCGGGATCCATTCGTTTCCAGAGACCACAGTCTTCGGGACATGCCGCCGTGGTCATGGTAACTTCCGTATCTTTCAGAAGTTTCTTCAGAGGACGAGTGATCGTGGTAACTTGGGCCTTATCTAAATAGTATTCTTTAGGGAAGGGCTAATGATTACTTTTTTAACACCTCAGCCGCAACTGCTGCTTGTTAAGGTAATTCTGTCTAAAGATTTCTACTGAGGATTATGTTTTTTTTTATTTCTTTTTTTTTGACCTGTCTTAAAAGCCATGGGGATATTTAGACAAAATATATACTTATTTCTTTCTTAATAATTACATAAAAATAACACACACGCAGATGAGCTTTTTTGTGTTTGAACCCATATAAGTCTCACACACAGAATATATAATCCAAGGTAAACTGTACATATGAAACTAAAAATTCGTTTTTTGGACTAGCACAAGTATAATTTGGGAAAGTGACATTTCAGTCTGAAAAGAGGATTTGGCTAATCCTTCAGGAACAAACCAGGTACATTACCAAACGGACAATAACAACGATGATTTTTTTGTTACAGCAACTGCCATTTAAAATTACATTAATATGACTGACTCGATTCAACGTACAACAGAAAAACTGCATGTAGTCATAAAGGCGACCACTGACTTGATAAACAGTTCCATTTTGTTCGTTTTGATTTGCAATTTCCTTTTATTTCCATGATGTCCATTGCATCTTGTGCCTTCGCCGCTGCTGTTTCATTTCCATTGCAGTGTATTCATTGCGACACCTGAAAGGTCAGAGGCCTCTCTGCAATGAAATGAAATATTTCGTATTTTGCTGCCTTGTGACTCGCGCGCTTTTCTTTCTGTTTTCTCTACATTATCATCAAAATGCTGTTGTTTAATATTGCGCAAGATTATTCTTTTTCGCACTCTTAACGTTCTGTTTCCTAGCGTGAGTGTGTGTGTGCGAATACATGTATGTTCTCTGCACCCAGCATGTCAGAGAAATAACAGGGATATTGAATCGAAATTCGGTGCGTTTAATCATCTCTCTCTCTCTCTCTCTCGTTCTTTCTTATATGTACAGTATATATATATATATATATATATATATATATATATATATATATATATATATATATATATATATATATATATATATATATATATATATATATATATATATATATATATATATATATATATATATATATATATATATATATATATATATATATATATATATATATATATATATACACACACACACACACATATATATATGTGTGTTTGTGTGTGTGTGTGTGTGTTTGCAGCAGCGATAGCTGAATTTACTGACAACATTATCAGCAACGTCATTACTCCTGGTCTTACAACGGATCAACATAAAACCCCCAAAACGACAAAAACCGGACCGCACTAGAAAGGAAAAAACACGGATACCACCGGGAGGTGAAACTTCTCTGCTTTTAGGTGAAAAAGTTTGGATAATAATTGATATACCTGACATTTATCAGACGTTAATTTGTTATCGGAGTTGACCACATCTCAAACACTTGACAGATGTTATACGTCTCGAACGCTTGATTGAAATCTAAAAACAGACCAATTAACAAGAAGGTTAATATATTTAATTTGTATATTTGATGCTGGATATTGGAAAAAACATTTGGAAAGTAATTAATGCTGTTTGTTGCTTCATTGTGAGTAATATATAAAATTATGCGTTCGTGGAAACGTTTGAACATTTGCAATGGATTTTCATCAATTACTTGGCAAATATCACGAGTAGGAAATTAACAGAATTTTTTTAGTAATATATGCAGCAGGACATTTCGAGAATGTATGAGTAATATCCGCAACAGGATATTCACTGAATATTTGAGTAATCCCAGTAAAACGACATTTACTTAATATTTGAGTAATATCCGCAAAAGGACATTTACTGAATATTTGAGATATATACGCAGCAGGACATTTACTGAATACTGAGTGACATTTGCAGCAGGAAATTTACTGAATACTTGAGTAATATCAATAAAAGGACATTTACTGAGTATTTGAGATATATACGCAGCAGGACATTTACTGAATATTGAGTAACACTTGCAGTAGAAAATTTACTGAACATTGGAGTAATATCGGCAGCAAGAAATTTACCGAATGTTTGAGAGCAAAATGCCTGATACCAGCTATGACACGGTCCGACCCTGCCAACAACCTGGCTGTCTCCGAGATTTAAACGTTGGGTAAAATCTTCGCGGACTCCCTCGATGGGCCAGATTCGGGTTCCAACGACCCAAGGAGTAATCCCTGCCGTGACAGAGCTACATAAAGAGAGCACCAAATCTATACTATCAGTTACAGGTTCGCTGCTGGTCTTTACAATGATGGTTTTACGATAGCTGAAATGGGGCTACAATACGTCTGGTCAGCACTTGGATTAGAAACGAACGGTAGATGCTGTGGAAACAAATTGTGGTGACCATTACTAGAATTCGCGACAGATCTTGGGAATATAGCAGAGTTGGTAATGGACTAGAGTTAAGCCCTCCCTTCCCCCCAAAAAAAAAATAAATAACCAAAAGGAATTAGTGAATCTCAAACATGAATTTAAACTTCTCAGATCCTGATTTTAAGTTAATATTTTTTAATGCGCTTGTAACCATCTAGAAATTTTCAGAAGATAATAACGGAACAGCATTAAACCAGCCCTCATTAAATAAGCACAACGTTTTAAGACATATTTCTACTTTGATTCCATTAAGTGTAAAAATTCTTTAGAGAACTGAGTGTTAACGTGCAAACAGAACAATACTATCTACTATAAACATCATAATCTATGTAGTACAATACAAGTTATACACAATGGAGATGCCAGATTAACACCATCAAAAGTAAAAACTCTTATACACATGTAAGCTTATTCGTCCACTCTGATGTATGGAATAAGACATAAAAGAGCTGAAATATATATATATATATATATATATATATATATATATATATATACAGTATATATATATATATATATATATAATATATATATATATATATATATATATATAATCTAAGTATTATATGTATAATAGAATATTTCTTCGCATCTCCAGTTAAAAGCGAGGCAAGCTAACACTCCTTTATCCTCAGTCTCCCACTTCAGGCTACACTTAAAAAGTACAGAGAGAGAGAGAGAGAGAGAGAGAGAGAGAGAGAGAGAGAGAGAGAGAGAGAGAGAGAGAGAGAGATACGATAAAAAAAAAAAGTGGAACTATGGATCGATAGAATAGCTATTCTGAAATTCGAAAAGGGAGAGCAACAAAGTGAACGACAAAAGAATATTTGTGAAGGTGTGAATGCACATATTTTATTCTCTAGTCTGGTGGAGGGCGAAGGGAAAAATGTATGCACACACGTATGCCACCTGCCTGACTTGTCTCTGAACTAAAGTCACACATCACACACAAATACGTGTATATATATATATATATATATATATATATATATATATATATATATATATATATATATATATATATATATATATATATATATATATATCAAATACATATATATATATATATATATGTATATATATACATATATATATATATATATATATATATATATATATATATATATATATATATATATATAGTATATATTATGTAGTGTATGTGCATGGGTACCAGTGGCTTAGTGACTGCAATATTAGGAAGAAGAAAGAAGAAGAAGAAGAAGAAGAAGAGAGAGAGAGAGAGAGAGAGAGAGAGAGAGAGAGAGAGTGCGTGGGAGATTTAGACAGACTTATAGAATGAATAAAGCAAAAATTGACGAAAACTTGTAATGACGATAAGATAATTTGCTCAAAGAAAATATACAACAAAATTGATAATCCACTCTTCCCAAACGTTTTATTTGATCCAACAGGATTACAGATGCTGGTGGCAGATGTTGCATAGTACTTAGAACGTGACAGAGCTGAAATGAGAGTAATTTCTACAAATGCTGAAGAGGAGGGTGCTCGTTTTTGTCTCGGTTGCTTTGCAGAGCGAGCTAGATTGAGGTAATCTAAAATGGTGCGAAAAGAGGGCACTGTTATGCAGGGATAAACTCTATACAGAGACTACGCTTTCACATACAAAGGGAAAGATTGGGCGTATGGAAACAATTATAATGGGCACAGTATATCTCCTAATACTTCAAAACACCACATTGCTTTTTGCAGATTAAGGTGTCGTCATGAAGAGCCCATTACAGACAACAACTGTTGACAATTTAAACTTGTACAGAAGGCTGTACTGTAAGAAACTTCAAGAGTGTAAGCGGGGAAAAAGAACACAATATATCATGTAGGTGAGCAGAGTGCCTAAGCGTTTAGATAGCATTACAGCCTATACCGAGGTTATGAAAATGAAAATCCATAATACTTCACGGGAGGACCTTCATAGATGCAGCTGAAAAGGAACAAAGTATTGTCTGATGACTGTGACACTGAGATGATTTCATAAACCGGAATAAGGATGCTGACGCTCTGCTAGAGAAGTAGCATGCGCCAGCTCAAGTAATTTTTCACAAGAAATACAGATTATGAAAGACGGTCAAACGAGCAATCGTCTTGACTCCAGTCTGAGTTAGATGGTATATTGTTAGCTTTGTGAAATGTGAATCAAAAGTCAATAGTAAAAGTACTATTAAATACCAAGAATCTGCACCTACATCCGACGTTGCTTGCATAATGCGAGACTGGACAATGAAGAATGCACACTATCGTTATTATTCATTATTATCATTGTTACTTATTAGAATGAGCGAACGCTGACGAAACAAACCTACAAGGAGATCACCTAGCAAAAAAAAAAAAAAAAAAACTCTAAACAACAGAATACCAAATGTGAAAAAGATGAAAAAATTCATCTACATATAAGAAATGATAAGTTTCAACAAAATAAACAACCTCTACAAACAATAACAATGATGCACTCGGGTATTGTTGCAAGGCGATCTAAACTGGTATCTCAGCCTCTCTTAAACTTATGAGCGTCGGCATTAATAAAACTTCCAGGAAGACAGTCCCAAAGTTCGACGGTAAAAATGAGAGACTTTCGTACTGTTATGAGTGACAACACAGCACTTCGACAGAAACCTTGTCTAAAAAAATAAAGATCCCTGGAGGCTCCTGACAACGAAATAAGACAAGTTTCAATGACTGTGGAGTAGTAGTAGAAGAACAGGAAGAAGAAAACGGCTAATCAATACCACCGTCTCTGTCACTATATGAAGCTAGATATCAGGCACCGTTACCTGATAGTTTTTATTTATTGTGAAAATGAAAAGGTGGAATCGAAATTATTACCAAGTATTGCCAATTCAGAATCACTGTAGACAATGTTAAATAAGCAAGTCGAAGATCACACTGTATATAGTACTGACTAATCGAGTTTGCTAAGACTTGTAATTTCTTCATTTCTCAAAAACGGTTATAAGAATTGCATTATCTGTATACTCTGTTATGTTGTTTTCATCAAATCACTAGTAAAGACTCAAGACACTAAAGAACCCCACCAGAAAGGATGTCTAGAATGATTAAAAGCATCATGAACTTTAGCTTAACTTACTCTAGCTCTGAGGCCAGGTGATGACCTACTGACTTTTAAAAGGACCTCAATTGTTGATGCTTTACGGGCCAAGGGCTCAACCTGTGTCTACGATGCGGGCTTGTAACCTTATTGAACAAACAACTGTTATCCTCATACACCTACGAATAACTATTAAATATATCAAAACCTATGACATTTGTCCTTGTACATGAATTTCAGCTGTATATTATATATGTCGATGTGGAGAGGGAGAATATATAAATCACCGAAGAAAATTTTAATAAGATATAAGAACTGATTGAGACAGGATCAGAGCCTAAAACTGTGCCTATTTCTTAACCGTGAAATATTTACGAAGCAAGAGAGAGAGAGAGAGAGAGAGAGAGAGAGAGAGAGAGAGAGAGAGAGAGAGAGAGAGAGAGAGAGATGGCGAGGGGAAGATCTTGGGCAAAAAACAGGCCATAAAGAGGTGAGGAGAAACAAAAGCGAAGCTTTCTTCAAAACAAGTCTGAGAGGACAAAGGGAAAGAATTAAAGGTCTGTTGCACATCTTTAACGAGGAAGAAAAAAATAAAATAAAATAAAATAACAATGAAGCTGGAGGGAACACTTGAGAACACAAATGACGAAGCAGAATAAAAAAAAACATAAGAGTAAATACGAAAACAAATCTGGTAAATAGAAAAAAATATCATAGGGAAAGAAAAGCGAATAAGGAAAAAATAAAGGTAATTCTGTAAAATCCTCCTATACACAGAAAAATGCGAGAAGATAAGAAAAGGGAATAAGGGAATCTCCATTTCAAATTAGAATAAACAGCAAGACGGGAAGCAAAGGAAATAATTCACGAGTTCTGATCCGTGATGAAACTAACGAAAAAGTAAAAAGAGAGAATTGACAAAAATGCAAAATCAGAGCATAAAAATTAACAAATAAAGTTGAGACACACTAGGAGGAAAAAGAATTAGATAAAAGTAACAAACATTTACTTGGAAGAAAAAGTAATGAAAGAAACGCCAGAAAGGAGTGTGGAACAGATTCAGAATTCAGCAGTAAAAAGAGGGAACAAAAGAAAGGAATAAAAGGGAAAGAAGAAATTACTTTGGCCTTAAGCGAAAAGCGAGAAAGTGCAAAACGGTACAAACAGCATGAAAAAAGGGAAAAACATACAAGTGTTCAGGATAATGAAGAAAAAAACTGCTACACCAATTAAACTACTTCAAAGACACGAAAAAAAAAAAAATAATAGCAAGAACAAACATACACCGAGAGAGAGAACTGTTCAAATCAAGAGAACAATAACGGGAACATATTCCGGCTCCTGCTACAAAAAAAAAAGTTGAGGAAAAGAACAATTTGCACAAAAGTAGTGAACAATAGGAGGGTCATTCCAACAGTTCATTGTCAGGGACCTCGCGAGCACGGTTGGAGGCGTGCGAGAAATAATTTAATTGAATGAACTATTAAAATAGAAAAAAAGAATGATGCCAAGGCTAATTTCCAATTCATTCCATTGCATTTCTTAAGTTCCGCAGTTATTTATTCTCTATTAATTAATGGGAGGCGTGTGGGTATCAGAATGGTTTGGGATATATACAGGACGAGATGTGGGCACGGTCATATAGAACAGTAAGAGAGAAATTGGGAAACATTTTTATCTCATGCCTCTTAACTTTTCACATGATCTCATTTATACATATATACATACATACACAT
>NC_089754.1:39352270-39364770 GCF_040412425.1 Macrobrachium rosenbergii | reverse complement strand
CACCAGGTGTTAATGGAATTTGCAAGAGGCATTGTCCCATTATGAACTCGACAGTCATCAGCGTGCGTAACATAAACGCGGAGAATACCATAGCAATTCTAAAGCGGTTCAGAAGCGAGAACAGAAAAACGCGCTGCAACATTCCTCTTTTCAGTAACAATGCTCTGGTCTGGGCAGATGATAATACGGCAAAATACGTCGCCTAGTGATTTTTGATCGCCTAAAGCCATTAGGAGTCTTCCTTACACGGTTTGTCGATCGTCCAATTAGACAATAAAGCACTTTTACGTCATTCGCCTGAATCGCAGGTAAGGGAATCCAATTAGCATTTGTTACTCCCAGGTTTTCTGGTTCACAGAGTTCCTCTCCTCTGCCCACTCTGTCCCCCCTCATAATAATTATTCTTCCTTTTAAATTCTCCGACCCGGGTTCAAACAGGGTCTTCAGGGACACAAAGGGGAAAGCGTGTTGCCAAAGTAGTGCTTACGCCGCGTTGTGAATTATCAGACAAAAAAAAAAAAAATGAATGTAAACAACAAGAGTTCTCTCAGCGTGACATTACCTTCTCTCTTCAATTAAAGCCTCGTTTGCTGTTATTACAGCTATGGATCTCTTGCAAATAAAAGAGAATCGTTAGCTTTCTTCCTTGATTAGTTGATCTTTACTATCCTTGTCTTTTAAGTTTTATTTATTCCTGTTTCCTGGTATTCTTTCTTTAACTTGTCTGAACGACCCTTTCTTGTAAGCGTTTTGACTCGCCTTCTAGTGGTGAGTTTCCTAATACAAAAACAACCCTATGAAATAGGTCTATTTGCTGTAGACTGTAAACAGTAAGTTTAAATAAGGACAAATCTAAGTATATACCACATCCGCTTCCACCGACTGACGCCCTTGTCTGGGTAAACGAGGCCACACTTAGCCTCCCCCCCTTCCCACCGCCCACCCCCAACCCCAGGCTTCCAACGACACCGACTCCGGCCGGTCAACAACAAACCTTTGCATATTGACAAAGCTTCGATTACCTAATCTTGGCTTCACGTTAAAAAAAAAAAAAAAAAAAACAGGACACGTGTTCAGCGACGGCTCCTTTCATAAGGAGAAGTATTGACTTTGCGGCTAATTTTGAAAAACCACACATTAAAGAGTCATGTTTACTGACATTTTGTAATTCCCGAAGTTGATCAGTATCGCTGTAATTTGTAATGTTTGGATTTTAAAGTAGCTGTACAGCGAGATCTCGAGCTGTATTGGTCCAGACGAGTTCGGGAAATTACAGTGATTCTCGACTGAAAGTGTGTCATTTTTCTCGTTAACGAGTAATTCTAGAATGTAATTCTATAACTTAAGTAACTGTTAACTCTCTCTCTCTTTATATATATATATATATATATATATATATATATATATATATATATATATATATATATATATATATATATATATATATATATATATATATATATATATATATATATATAATATATATATATATATATATATATATATATATATATATATATATATATATATATATATAATGTGTGTGTGTATGCCCGTATGTGAATATAAACATTCAGATATGTGTTGTTAGTGTTAGAAATGACTGAAACTGAAAATGTTCATCACAATTATGGAACTGTAATAACTTTCACTGTAACTTTAACCTTACAAATTACCGAGAGAGCAACAAGTTCCTGAAAAAGTTCAAGTTAATTTTTCAAATTATTTCCATGAAATCAACTCCTTTAATAATACCACTGCAATGTCTGGCAGTCAATAAAGTTACCTTGGATGTCATTTCTCTTCCTGGGCCTGAATTTGTATGAACTTCTGATGAAGCCCAACGTCTTTTAACCAGAAATAACATTCAGTTTATTGTCGAGTTTTATTCAATTCTTTTGTATGTTCGTTTTACTTCTCTGTAAAAGAAAACCATTGTGCCGGCTTTGTCTGTCCGTCCGCACTTTTTTCTGTCCGCCCTCATATCTTAAAAACTACTGCGGCTAGAGGGCTGCAAATTGGTATGTTGATCATCCACACTCCAATCATCAAACATACCAAATTGCAGCCCTCTAGCCTCAGTAGTTTTTATTTTATTTAAAGTTAGCCATAATCGTGCGTCCGGCAACGAGTTAGGATAGGCCACCAACGGGCCGAGGTAAAAGTTTCATGGGCCGCAGCTCATACAGTATTATATCGAGACCACTGAAAGATAAATCTATTTTCGGTGGGCTTGATTATACGCTGTACATAAAACTCGATTGCGACGAAGAAACTTCGGCGCATTTTTTACCTGTTTATTTTATTTGTCTCTTTACCTCTTTGTTTCTTGAAAAATCAATTTTATAGCACTGATGCTCTTTTGTTTATAAACACACGACTTCAGCTTAAAGAATACTTGGATAAAAAAAAAAAAAAAATCAGAAAAAGAACTGCTACTCTTAAAACAACATTGATGATAACGATAATCCTCAATCAAAAATGAATTTCCTAAGTGGCAATTTCGCAATGAAATGGAAAAGGCAATTAAAATGAACAAATACCTAATATATTGCTTCTGCTAATGAGATTTTAGTAATTACTCTACCTAAATTCATGCGACGTAATGAGAAATAATTTTTTACACGACGCGCGCGCTTAACAGAAATGAAGCTGCGTTATATTGATCGAAACGTTATTTTAAAGATGTTAAAATAGCCTAATTCTATATATATATATATATATATATATATATATATATATATATATATATATATATATATATATACATATATATATAGATATATGTCTCTGTGTGTGTATACTTTAAATAACTGATATTGTCCAAAAACCTTAATGATGAAATGGGGTCACTACAAACAATGTACACAGAGGAAAACCACAATAAACAAGGGCATACTTTAAACAAACTAGACATAAAAAAAATATAGGAATGTTGGTTTTCAGGCCGCACTGAGAAACATTACTGCTTTTACCAACTCCCTACAGTGTGTTACAATTTTCGGTAACACTTTAATTTGCAACGAAGAAATGTTTATCCTACGTTCAGCCTCCCTCTCTTATGGTTTTTTTTTTTTTTTACATTTTCCCAGTAATCATAAAAAGAATTACACCACAAAATAATCATACCGAAAATAAAGGAAAAATCGATTAAAATGTATTGATGGGAAATACACACATTTCAATTTTCCCTTGGATATAATTGATTATTACATGCGCCCACTGGTCAAGTACAAATGGCGTCAATTTGAAAAAAATAATTGATATATGGAATTCTCTATGACGTATCGATTTACGCACCTGAAATACTGATGTCGCGCCATTTTGTTTTCCGTGAAATAAAAAAAGGGGGAAATGATATATAAAACGAAAAGGTACAACTGCAGAAAGATGGCATGTAAAGCAAACATTTATGCACAAAAAACTGCGTTCATGATATATATGAATGTCCTTAAATATGTACACATACACACAAATATATATATAGCGAATATACATATCTATCTATCTATATATACTGTGTGTGTATATACATATATATATATATATATATATATATATATATATATATATATATATATATATATTAATATCATGAAGAAAAATTTTTATCTTCAGCAGCGCTTACAGAAACAACGTACTAAATTAGTGTAACCTGATCTTATAATCAGATCTTTTTTCGACCTAGGGATTGGGTCTTCCTTGACCTCTACAGATCTAATTTATGGCTTCTCTTATCCTCATTTAACAAAAGGAAGCTTAATTTAATTTACAGGGATCAGAGTTTACAAGAAGGACGGCAGAAATATGCTGCCGTAAGGTGTTCAGTGATGGTTGAAACCCTTGAAGTATTATAAACACGGCTTCTATTGGAAAGTGTTTGGTAATTGCTTTCTTGAGCATTTTAGCGTTATCTACTAATTCTTGGGGTCATTTCCCGTCTTTTGTTCTTCGGAAAAGTTGTATATATATGTGTGTATATATATGTGTGTGTGTGTATGTATATTAGGGTCGAGATAGCTAGCCTCGCCCTTTCCTTGATCCCAGGAGATGCCGGTACCCGTGTACGGACGGGTAGGCGGAAGGTAGGAATACCCATTTGTACATGGGTACCAGCATCTGCTGGTGTCAAGAAAAGGGCACAGCTAGCAATCTCATCCTAAAAGACTTGCTGAGGATTGATAAGCTGCACACAAAAAAATGTCTTTACGGATGAGACTGTTAGCCGTATCCTTTTCTTGACGCCAGCAGATGCTGGTACCCACATACAGATGGGCAGGGAACAGTCCATGGACCGGGCAAACATGAGTCGGAGAATGCGCCACTCAACATATACTGTATTCTTATAAACAGAAAAGCAGCATATTTCAAATCTTTCGAATGCAGCTTTTGTTTATTAACCGATATTCTAAATTTCTGGTTCATGTTAGGTAAACAAAACTTCCGAATTATAAGAGGTTTCGTCAAAAGTTATCCATGAATACAGTTACATAATTAAGCAAGTGCAAATTACAATAAAAATCAATGTTACCTTGAAAATAATGCCAGTATGCCCTCTGGGGTTCATGTGATAAGGTCAGCCGCGGGTTTCCTAAAGTCAGATTTGGATAAGGAAAATTACAATAATGCTTACAAAATAAAAATGTTCATGATGTGGAATGGGATAAAAATTAATGCTAACAACAATAACACTTAACTACGCTATAAAATTATGTCTCGAGTTTACCCCTATGAAACGGCCGAAATTAGGCTTAAACTATTCTGAATTTATGTAATAGCTTTACCAGGCCTCTCCTTAGAAAGTTGGGGATGTATGCTAACATCCCCCGCAAGCCTATTTTCGTTCCAGGGATTTGAAACCTCTCCGACTATGTAGAAGATCATGATGACGTGAGACGAAAATAGCCTCGCGTAAGCCATAGCTTTTGACCTATGAGCAGACTCTATTGTAAGGTCAGGCCGTGGGAAACGAAAAGTGATAGGAAGTATATCTTGACGGTGCAGATGTACTCTGAACATTAATAAAAATCGAAGACCAAGCAGTAGAGACGGCATGTCGAAGTCTTCAGGCAAAAGGTAAATTGAGTGTGTCTCGGCCTAAAAAGAAACAAGTAGAACAAATGATTGTATCTTTGAAGTCTCCATACAAAGTAATGAATACTTGAACTCAACAAACTAAGAGCTACAGTCCAGTGAGCAAGAAAATACTATCGTCATATTTGGAATTCAATTTCTCAATCTGTCCTACTCCTCACACTACCAGCAGGAAAATAAAATACATGATTTGTAATGCATATACTTTATGAATGCATTCCGAATGCAATGCATTCATATACATACACTAAGGGTCACACTTATACTACAGATTGTACATACATTATATATATATATATATATATATATATATATATATATATATATATATATATATATATACTTTACTTTTCTTAATAATTAATAAAGAAATTTGATTTATAACCGTTTGATCCAATGACCTGGCCTGGAACCTTTAGGTTATTCAGTACGTAAACAAACAATTTGATAAAATAAGTGAAAAATATATATAAAACTCCCGAAATTACTGCCAGCAGATTAATAATAAGGTGATAAACAATCAACGATAATACTATTCCCCTCAGTTTCAAAGAAAAGCTTTCATATCTATGTTCAAAATTGATCTCAAATAACAGAAACAGGCGACAAGACGCAATCTGACTGTGGCTAACGGAATTTCTCCCACCCATCCTCCTACCATCCTATTCTCACTGCCTTTGGCCGCGTGAATTCAAAATGAATGACTTTGAACTCAAAATGAATGAATGAATGAATGAATGAATGAATGAGTAGGAATTATCTGGCAGCGCTGCCACACGCAGGAATTCAGAAATACGTCATCTGCTTTGAGGGTTTAAGTGGATCTGTTCCACCGAAACTTTCCCCCCAAAATTCGTGCGGATTTTTTCGTTGGATTACGGCGAATTTTCTTTTCAAATTTTTCATAGTTCATAAAAATCCTCTCTTTCTATATGTGACAAAAGTAAATAAACAAACAGGGCCTTGATGTGAATAGTAATATATTATAGATATAAGTTCATAGATTGTCAAAATAATAATTTTTTATATAGTTCACAAAATTCCATTCTTTCTATATGTGACATTAGTAAACAAACAAACGCGCACGCGCATAACATTTATGGACACACACTCTCTGACGAACATTATCTGGGTGATGTGTATGTATCTTCTGTTCTTTGAGAGAGCTAAGGATTTCCTCACCAAAAACAATGTAGGATATAAGATCCTTCGTTCTGAATTCCATCCCTCCCGGCGATGTGGTGATGAATCCTCGAGGTTAGATAATGCGGATGAATCCGGAGGCCATTAGCGAAGGTCCACCCATTCCATTACCATCTGATGATGGTCCTGTTCCCTTTTTTCCTGGGGATTTCACTCCGTCCGTTTCGCCTATATCTGTGACCAGCGTGTTATATTCTTCAGTGGAGTTTGAATTCTTTTTATTCTTTATGTGGCCAATTGCGTGCATTCATTTATAATTTAGCACTTTTAAAATTAGGTTAGACAGTATTTGCATTACTTCCAGCTTTAAATCCAGGTAACAGGTGTCAATTCCTGCAGTGTTCATGGATTTCTCAATATGTCATTTCTTTCTGTATTAAAAGTAGTATATATGCCTAAAATTATATCTATGTCGTTCAAAGTCTTACAATTCTCTTCGTTCACTTTGTAGTGCTCCAATAAATGCTTTTTGCCTGAAATATCTTTGACAATGCTTTTGAAGTTTCCCATAAAAAGATGTGCATCTTTATTGTACACCGATATTAAATAGCAAGGCATTTCTTCAGTTAAAAATATTACCAATATGTAATTCTCATGAGTTTTAGGAATGTTTTGGAGTACAAGAAAGACCACTAACTATGATGTCTCTGTTGTGAGATTCATTAAAACAAGCATTACACCTGAATCCATTATTTCCTCCTAAAATTTCGCCAAGACCTATGCAAGAGATTGAAAAAATATTAATTCTTTTTGTCATGGCAACCTAAAACAGGAATCTGAATATTCTACTCGTATAGCAGACAAGGTTTTACATATTCAACGAATTTCTCTGTGGAATAAGTGCTTTTTGCGGAGGCAGAACTTGTATGGAGAGAGATTTTCCTAAAAGTGATGCAAAGATAACAAATAAGAATAGATACAAAAAAAAGGAGAAAGGCATGGGAATGAGATTAATCAGAAATTTTGGTTACACCGTTTCCCTGCCGTCACAACATTTCTCAAATACCAAAAAAATGACACGAATATTTTTCTTAAATGCTTGTTTTACACAATCTTTTCACACAATGGGAATACTTCGAAGAGATATTGCTATATTAGAGGTTTAAAATGCACTTGAGAAAAAACACTTGGTTTTAATACTATGCCCTTTTCAGCAATGCCTAGCTAGCTTACCGAATGGTTAAACGCCTCACGAATCAAAAGGGTTAAAAAATCGTACGCTTCTCAAGAGATAAAAACGACTCTCTTTAATGCATTATACATAACGATTTTCCAAAGAATTAAAAGCAACCTACATCTAAGAATTGAATGTACAAAATGGACGAAAGCCACAGTCCAAATAGCCGAAGGTCCACAGCTGTTAAAAAGTTTAACCATCACCAATTTCCAAAGGTATAACCCTTGTTTTACGAAGGTTAAAAGGTTAGCTATTTCTCAAGTTAAAAACCAAGGGGGAGTAAAAGGCACATGAGAGTTACAGGCCATATGTTTCAAAAGTGCTCAATATATCTTTTTTAAAGGGTTCGAAGTTACCCGCCTGAAAACGGCCATATGTCACCCACTTTCGAAGGATTGAAAACCACGCCCTCCACAACGTGGAGAGCTACTGACTTCCAAGGACGCTTAATCGTACTTCTTCGAATTGACAATGTCAAGCGCTTTCCAATAACAGGAATGCTACTTGTAATTTCGAGATTGAAATTAAAAGTCACCAACTCCCAAGGCGTAAAAACCATGTTTCCAAAGTTTGAAAGCCAGCTTCCAAAGACCTAACAGCTCTCGACTTCCGCAAAAGAGTCGTCAATCTAGGCGCACCGATAACACTTTCGAAAGAAACCCCAGCGAATTACACTCAGCGACTGCAAATTAATTAACGAACATTTCGCCATTAAACCCTTTAAAGAAAAGTTTCAGTAACTCACGATGTAAATCAATAGACTCATGATTCATTTTCTTTTCATTTCCGTTTCAATTTCCTCCCCCTGCGCTCATGTTCATTTAACCCCTGATTTCATGGCTGAGCGTTTTGTTCCTCCTGTTAGTTCCAGGTATCGTTATCATTCTATCACTCGCCACTTCCAGCCGTCGTTCCCCTCACAATCTCGTTTCCGACTTTCCCCTCTTCACCCTCAAAGTCTTTTTTTTTTGTATTCCTTATTTTAATATTCACCTCATTGAACAATCACGACCTCTCATCTATGCCCTCTCTTCCTCCCTCTCCCCCCAACAGCAGGTTCCCCCGGGGTTCTAGTTTGTTTCCCCTTCAGAGCTCTCTCACCATCCCTAGGACGACGCTTCCCCTCGTCTCCCCCCACCCCCTTCACTGCACCAAAGACGGCGACGCCCGGACCCCTTTCATCTCTCTTACCTGTTCGTAATTAAATCTCGGCAGGGGAGATCAGAAACAAGTTTTAAACGTCATTCCAGTTTATGCGAGGAAATAAACGCTTTGTGAATCACGAGGTGGAAATCGGCGAATGCTATCATTCAATGGAAATAAATTTGAGATAGAATTCATGGACTCGACTAGATAGAAATTTTTGGGACGTTAATCCAGTTTGCACTATGCGATATAGTGAAATAGCCTTGAATTAGAATTACATAAACAAACAAATAATTAAGTCTCATATCTATCTTCTAACTATATGTTTGTATATATATATATATATATATATATATATATATATATATATATATATATATATATATATATATATATATATATATATATATATATATATATATATATATTAATAACTGGGCGACTCAAATCAGTCAGACACACACGAAGAAAAAGCCCTTCTCAAATAATGTCTTGAATCGATAGAAGAGAGAGAGAGAGAGAGAGAGAGAGAGAGAGAGAGAGAGAGAGAGAGAGAGAGAGAGAGAGAGAGAGAGAGCACAGGACAAATCTTATCCCCAAATCCGTTTTACTTCAGGTCCATTAGGAGGAAAGGCATAAACACATCGGCCCTCAGAAATCAAAAACACCTCCCAGAATAGACACTATACAAGTCACTACAATCTCACTGTAAAGTTGAATCGGAAATTGAGTTATATCCACTTAACCTTTAAAGCTTACCATCGATAATTTCATTATACAGTTTTTGATATTATTTGATATTGTTAATAGGCGAGAATCCTATAAGATCTGGAAAATATGTACAATGGCACGCTTTGAGCTTATTATATGTATTCTACTTGTAATAAGCATGGCATACAGTATTAACATAAATATCATGTAGGTAGATACTTAGCTACAGTTTCAAAACAGCCAGTTATTTAGCAAGTTTTTAACCTGACAAATGCCAAGACAAGTAAAGAAAGTAATTTTATATAAAAAAACATAAGATATTAATAATAACGAATATATATATATATATATATATGGTTCCCGAAGAAAACAGCATAATAACCACTGTCACATTCATACTTTAGCAGGTGAAAAATTGATGAGCCTCTTGTGTAGAAAACTTTCACAAAATTAGCCGCCTCATTCACCTACACTAGAGGATCCTTAGAAGTACGTTGCTTGAATATTAAGGCTCTTCTTTTCCTATGCCTCTCTCACTACATTTATCCAATGCTTTCTATGTTTTCCTCGCCTTCTCCCCCCTAAACTTCCGAATTATACAACTTTCTTCTCATACCTACTGTCCTTCAGTCTCTCCACAGCATCAAACCATCTTAAAACTCCTTGATCTTCTCTTTACCTACGTTAACCATTTTACTGCTTCTTCTACACATCTCCACATTTATCACCCATTCAGTTCCTTCTGTTACTTGCTAAGCAAAATCTTCAAAACAACATTAAATGTTTTTTTTCGTTCACATCTCACTTCCATATAGGAGAGTTGGCTCAACAATTCATTCATGCATTCCCACGTTGACTTCCACTGGCATTCCAAGTCTATTTCCAATCGAGTGGACAAACCCTCGTCCTTTCCTAGCCTTACCTATTCTTTGACTAACCTCCTCACTTATCTTTCCATTGTCCCTTATACTTACTGCCAAATGCCGAAAGAAAAATCAGCCACTTCCATTCTTCCTTCATCCATATTGACGCACATTGCTCATCTTATTGGCTTCCAATTACCCCATAACCTACTCTTGCTCACATCTGACATACTGTACTATCATATACTTATATATATATATATATATATATATATATATATATATATATATATATATATATATATATATATATATATATATATATATATATATATATATATATATATATATATATATATATATACACATATATGTAAACATACATACTGTTTATATATATATATATATATATATATATATATATATATATATACACATATATGTAAACATACATACTGTTTATATATATATATATATATATATATATATATATATATATATATATATATATATATATATAGAGAGAGAGAGAGAGAGAGAGAGAGAGATGTGTGACTTCAACTATGGGGCAAAGAGACTACGCTCAAGAAAAACGTACCCCAGAAATCAGACAACGAACAGAAAATTGAAACTAGCATCTCGCGGCAACAAACGCGCAGCAGACATGACTATGTACTCTCCAGTGGTTAACCTATAATGCAAAGCTATTTTTTCTAGGCCAATGACGACAAAGAACCACTGACTGTTACATGTGTGTCGCAGCTTAGTTCCGTGATAATGCTTAGAAGTTATCGATTTGTAAAGGAAAATTTGATTTTATATATATATACATATATACGTGTATATATATATATATATATATATATATATATATATATATATATATATATATATATATATATATATATATATATATATATATATATATATATATAAAAACAAAAACAACTTGTTGTATCTCTAGCGTACAGTACAGGTTTTGATCTGACTTAACAACATGAAGTTAATTGTTTCTAAAGCAACTGCCGATCAATTTCATATGTATTTAATCAAGGACATTTTATTAATTTATATATTTTATTATGTAATTTAGAATTTCACCCGCTGCGTTAACTAAAAGCTTATATTATATAGTAAATTCTTTAATTTGGAATTTCACCTAGAGAGTTCAAATAAAAACTTATATATACAATAAATTATTTTATTTTTTGAAATTTCAATGTTCAATAAGCATTCACATGCTCTCCACTTGTACCAGTGCCTTTTTTTTCTTTGAATAGATTTCCCACTCCAGTTTCAGATTGACTGAGTTGACTTGTTTCTGCCACTGGAATATGGCATGGCTACAACTACGGCGCCGGAATATGTTGTTACTGTCAATCTTTGGTATTAGAAAGGAGTTAGTTATAAATGATTTGTTTAACCAGATTTAGAAAGGAGTAAAGGAGTATATTAAGAATAGAATCAAATCAGACATTTTTCGGATAAATGATGTTTGCTTTTAGTGAACCTATATTTTTTTGTTAATATACAATCGTGCAGGACCAATTTTGCGTTTAGTGCTGACATTAGTCATTAATGCCATTGGAATGTTAGTGAATGATAAAAAAATGTTAGGAATGGTATTTATTTACAAAAGCGAATACTACTTTTTTTTATTAACTTATGTAGTTTAAATGTCGGTATTTACAAATAATTTAATATTATTTTGAACAGTGAGACCTAAAGGAGTTTTACCACATACATCTGTGAGTTTACACAACTAAAATCATTACTGTGGTTATTTTCTTTCGCTTACATTTTGAAAATCTTTACTGATCCTTCCATATGCTCTTCTATTTTATTAAGACTTTCGTCTTCTCGTCCTCTTTACACCCAATGCACTCGATCTTTCAATATATGTTTATAAATACGCACGCAGCTTGACTACCTGCCCCCATAACTGCTCTCTCAACACAAAGCAGGCATTCCCGTGATTAATGTAATGACGAATCTCGGTTTTCACCTGAGGACTTTAGTCCCCAAAACGCAAGTCTTTACGGCTCCCAAAAGGGTCCACAAAATCCCCAACTCCTCCTCGATGCTGAGGCCGAGACTCACTCAACAGCCTCATTAAATCGCTGGTGGGGGAGGTCCCGGCCCCCCTCAGCCATAGGGCGGGGTGGGGAGGTAGTGGTGGAGGAAGGGAGATCCTCCCATCCCCTACAAGGTCCCACCGTCCTCTCAAGCATAATTCACCGCTTCGTTCCTCCTGCTTTTTCTTCCTTCCTTCCTCCTCCTCCTCCTCCTCCTCCTCTGGGCACGGT
>NC_089754.1:39334770-39347270 GCF_040412425.1 Macrobrachium rosenbergii | reverse complement strand
TGGATGGCCTAATCTCAAAAACGAGGTCAAGTCACTTAAAGTCAGTTCGACGGTGCACGAGATCATATCATATTTCGAGGCATTAAGTTAAAGCATTTTGTTTTTCTATCAAATAATTTGTATACCGCACATATACTGTAGTATGTGGGCATGAATATATAAAGAACACATTATGTATTCATACAAGCATTCAAGTATTTTAGTTATTCATACAGCTGCAAGTAAATAATCACTCTGTAAAAATCAACAGCAAAAACAAAATAGTGCGCCTCCCGGTGTACCTTCAAACACAATGCTTGAAAGCTATGTGAAACATATTATATTTTAAGAAAAAATCAGCTTTTAATATCATTAATGAAAGGAAAACTTCACCGCTAACTCTATCGACAATTTAACAGTCTATTTCATCACGGAAATAAATTACGGACATTGAAGGACATTCTAAGACTCTGAAAGGTGACCAACAACCGAACGAAGCTGCGACGCTGAAATGAATCTGGTTAAATATTTCCTCTGAAAACTGAAAGGAAGAGAGAAGCAAACAGACCGCCGAAAAAGATTCAGAAACGTGAGTGGCCGTGCGACAAAAAAAAAAAAAAAAAACAAACAAACAAACACATCGATGCACATTTGAATTCTTGGTCTTACGGCAATTTTTGTAAAGAGTTTCCGATAGCTTTTTAATTTCCTCTGCAATGTTTTTGGCCTCCTCATCAATCGGCGACTAAGTTTTATTTATTTAGAAGTTCACGGAGCGAAACCGACAGGAAATTGCATAACCAGGCATTATTTGAACCCATAGAACCTGTGATGGTAACAGCCACGTACAAAAATCCCTGCAGAAATGGAATTAACCCCTGGTAAAGGGGTTAACTTTCATGATAAAAAATGAATTATGTCTTTGTAAAAAAATTCCATTATCGAAACTGAGGTTATTTGTGAGCTGGATTTATACAGTACATGTCATTACTAGAAAATACCGCTTTGATGAAGGCTAATATATAGCTTTTTGTGCGCTATATTGGGTATTTATTATAATGTGTAATTTCTTATGATATTTTCGCTATTATTTTCTTCTGAAGAGTTTGGTCTTTTTCCGAAATGAATAATTTACCATTGTTGAACAAAGTTCGGTTTTTAACTGAAAGCGCATATACTTTCATTCTTTCACAACATTATCTTAATGAAAAAATTCACGTAAATACAAATAAAGCCATAATAATATGTAGTTAAAACGGCTCGTTTAAATCATGTTTCAAAGCCAACAATCTCCACAGAATATTGCGCCCAAGAAAATCATTTCTCTCTCTCCTCTCTCTCTCTCTCTCTCTCGGAAAAAAATCACACGAATCTACCAACTCATTTCGTCCAATTCTATTCTTTCCAAAATTTGCATACGGATATAGAACCTCATACATACGGTGTCAGCGAAAAGTTCTGGGCAATAAAAACAGTTCAAGGTAATTTGTAATTTACATATTGCAAGCTATTCGTTTACGCGGTTGCGGTTGTTCAAATATCCTTCACCTGGTATTTTTACCGTAAATTCACATAAGTTCGTAGGTGCACACACATTTATAATATATATATATATATATATATATATATATATATATATATATATATATATATATATATATATATATATATAT
This sequence comes from Macrobrachium rosenbergii, assembly GCF_040412425.1. NCBI lineage: Eukaryota > Metazoa > Arthropoda > Malacostraca > Decapoda > Palaemonidae > Macrobrachium > Macrobrachium rosenbergii. The sequence goes on along the minus strand of NC_089754.1, from coordinate 39,345,618 downwards.
ATATATCATAGCCACAATAAACTGTTGATTTATAGCCACAATAAACTGTTGATTTATGTATTTCCTCATACTTATAATTTGGATCTATAATCCTCCCATGTATTTTTACCCTAGATTCAACAAACACCCAGTTTTTATCGTAATCCTTTCCTCACAGCCTGCTACCTTCCTTACTTTGCCCATTCCATGATTCAGCTCTTTTCTCATCCTACCAACATCACTTATACTTACTGCGAAATACCTATTATGAACGGCCCAGTTCCCTTCTTTTATCATCTATGATAACAATCATTCTTCCATCCTGCTTCCCCTCTCCATTAAAAAACTTACTCTTACACACATTTATTCTCACCCTTCTAGTAAATACTATCAAATGCTTTCACTAATATCTGCAGAGTCTCTCCATTATTCCCAATCGGTTGTATCATCTGCAAACATCAACCAGTCCTGGCTCTATTCATGACCCATTTTGTTGTCCAGCAACTTTATATCCACTCCTAATTTCCTTTATCTGATTTCTCTCATCATTCCATCCATTTAGATATTAAACTGCTACGGATACGTGCTTTGGTCTACAGGCCCACTTTTACACCAAACCAGTCACTCTCTCGATTACATATTCAAAGACACGATTTGCTTCCATTATAAATATTTGAATGACCTTTAATAACTCATCTTCTATGTATCCTTAACAACTTTCTCATTTCAAACTCATAACTGTTTTAGTGCTTGAGAGAGAGAGAGAGAGAGAGAGAGAGAGAGAGAGAGAACATACACGTGCTGCTTGTATAGTTGAGTGTACCTTAATAAACTCTCAACCTTTGAGTTCTGTAGGTAATTAGTCACGAACTTACCCGGACAACCAAAGTTGGAAGTTTCAAAATCTCTACCATACTGTAGAAGACCCAACTTCAGAAATCAGGCCACGAAGAACAACTTCAATTTAAGGCAAAGAACAACTTCAGGTTGCGGCAAAGAAGAACAATTTCGCGTTAAGGTCAAGGAGAACAACTCTAAGATAAGATTGAAATTATAGCGTTTTATCGTATAAGGCTTCTCTTGGAGAAAAAAAAAACTGTAAAAAAAAATATTCTGGGTAAGTTTACCCAAATACCACATTACTTTTTTATTACTTGTAATAAAAAAGATATGAACGACTGGTTAGCCAGACAGTAACCGTTGTATAAACAGCACACCCCGCCTTACCATCCACGCCTCAATACCACTTATTTCCTTCAAAACACTGCAACAGATACTCCTTGACAATGCCAGAGTAAAACGTTGTACCAGCTGTCAAAGTTTGCAAATTATTAACTGGATTATGTCTTTGATTTAATACTTCATTAGATGAATCCCAAATGAAGGAAAGAATACATAAAGGTCAACAATACTGACCACAAATGAACGTGTATACATATAATGCATCTATTGATGACTTCTGTATATCCACGATTAATTACGAAGGTAAATGTGTAATCGTTCTGATTTAACTTAGGCAAACATGCCACAGATCACAGTGTCATGTTTATTTACGTAAAAACCGCAATCGTACGTAGCAGCGTATGCATGAGTGCTTGCAACAGGCTTATTCACTGGAGAAAAAACAGAAATGGAGAGTAATTGTTGGCCTTAGGACACTCGCGTTTCTTCGCTTCTTTGCAAAGGAATATATATCTTTTTAACGATTCTAGCTTATAAATAACTGTCATCATCTGGGAATGTCACCGAACTACTTTTTGACGCAGAAAACACACAACTTATTTACCCTTAGGGTCAGTCCCACAGTTTCGTAAACTCTGGTTCAGCTGAGAATAAAACAAAAGAATTATAATATTAGAACCGTAGAGATGGTGTTTCACGAGGCCGTTTCTTCTATATTTAAGTATGTCACAGACGAAATTTGCAACAAGCAGCGATGTCTTTCCTATTTGGGACAACAGCTTTTACAAGATGCATGTTTTTAACACTGCATCATTGCTGATAAATGATCCATTCCTTCGATGAAGGTTGGGTAATTTTCTGAAAAGTTTTGGCAAAACGAGATCATGTGACCCAGCCTCCCTAAAATTACGGTCCACCAGATAGCGCCAATTAATCAGGTCCGAAAGCTCGCGAGAGACCTAACAAAGCCGGCATATGCCTCTTGGCTTACTGATGCCAGGAAGTGAGTAATGATCAAAATCAACCGACAAAAATACAACGACGAAAAAAAAAAATCAACACCGAGTGGACATTTTTTTTCTTTTTAAGGTTCTGATCAAGACTGGAAAAACATTATTACATTATCAATGGGATAGATACATATAAATCCAACAGAGATTTCTTCAAACGTGAGACTTTTTTTTTGCATAAAATAATAACTAAAATTATAAATAATAACTAAAATGTTAAATCATTCAGCCAACTAATCACCTGTAAATAACAATGTAATCAATTATCACATTAAATACCCATGAGCATGTTTCTAAAAATACAGAAATCCAAATGTGACTGAGCATTTCACCAAAACATCGTACTTATCGATGCAACGCCTTAACTTCTGCCAATCAATGATAGGAAGCAACAGTTGGCTTTTGACAAACTATCTTTACTTGATAGCCGGAGCGCGAACTCCGAAATATCTGAAGATTTATGCAACACACTGCAATGGTTCGACCATAAAACATTAAGGTTTATGACGCATATTTGATCTGAAAACTGTAAAAGTCTATTCAGTTTTAAGAATGAAGAAATGCCTTGTAAAGAACACTTCAGAATGTTTGAAAACAGAGGGTGAAAGTCACAAGTGAAAAGCATCAGACTTTTATAAATATTTTTTTGATATATTTATTGTATTTGTTGATATATTTGTTGTAAATCGTGTAAATCACTTAACGTCGTGATTTTCTGTAGAAAAAGTCGAAAACAATATTGTAATTAATTCGAAGGACAATACTGACTTTGCCTTACGTAATCCAAAAGGTAAGTAAATTCTGACTGATGTTATAAATACAAAATGAATATGCAACCGAAGATCAGAACGGATTAGTCTTTGTAATCCAAATGTTAAAGAGGGCTCTAACCTACAAAATCGCAAGTGGTATTAACTGACATTTTCTGAGTAATAAATGTGTCGTACATATCATATAAGAGTCGGCAGATTATGAAATCAATCCAAAGATCAATTTAGGCTTTGATGTTACATGGCCTCAAAATTGAATTAGATTTTCGACGTAAGAATCCAGCAGCCGAAGTAGATTTTGACCAATATCAAACAAATGATTAGGTTCAGTCAGGCCTTCAAAATCTAAAAGCTAAAGGCTTTAAGTATTTTGACCTATATAATCCAAAGAATATTGGCCTATATAATCCAACGAATAGGACAGATTTTGACCTAGTTAATCCAAATTATAGGACAGGTTTTGACCTACATAATCCAAAGAATAGGGCAGATTTTTACCTATACAATCCAAAGAATACGACAGATTTTGACTTACGTAATGAAAAGAATAGAGCAAATTTTGATCAATATAATCCAAAGAATAAGGTAGATTTTGACCTACATAATCCAAAGACTGGGCAGACCTTGACATATATGATCCAAAGAATAGGTCAGATTTTGACCTATATAACCCAAAGACTAGGGCACACCTTGGCATATATGACCCAAAGAATAGGTCAGATCTTGACCTACATAATCCAAAGAATAGGGCAGACTTTGACCTATAAGATCCAAAGAATAGGGCACATTTTGACCTACACAACCCAAAGAATAAGACAGATTTTGATCTATTTAATCCAAAAAACAGGACAAAATTTTACCTACATAATCCAAAGAATAGGGCAGACTGACCTAAATTACGCAAAGCAAAGGGCAAACTTTCACCTACATAATCCAGAGGATAGGGCAGACTCTGACCTATACATAATCCAAAGGGGCCAAGTGTGCCAGGAACGTCGATTATCGAAAGCAGGACACCATCAGTATGGGTGGCATTTGAGGGGGCCGGGGTGTGTATGTGTCTGTGAAGGGCGACAAGCCAGGAGTGTCACGTCCTCTTTAAGTGGCACTCAGCTGTGAATAATGAAGGCTCTGATGGATATTGAAAACTACGGATCGATGGAAGAGGAAAGGAGAATGAGGGAGAGGAGGCATGAAGAACGTTAAAGACAAAGGGAAAGTATAATGGCATTCCGAAATGTGCCCATACACGATACGTCACGTAAATACGAGCGGAATGAACGTGCCTGCTACGCGCAACGAAAGCGGAAGTGAAAGTTTGCAAGGAGCAGCCTTGGTGAGTTATTTTTTAAAGCGGGGTGAAAAGTGGTTACCAAAGTGACGGGGGCGGGGGAAGAGAGGTGAGAATGCTGCTGTTTGGGGAGAGTAATTAGGATTCAGACATTTATTCTTGCTCCCCTCCCCCGCCTGCCAGTTCAACGACCGCCCATCACCTCCCCGCCCGCCCCACCACGCACACACACACAAGCATTTTCAACAAATGACTTTTAATTTATCAAACTCGATTCAAACTCCAACTATGGTCTCCGTGACGATGAGGTCTCGGTGATAGGCAGAGATAAAGAAGAGAAAGATAACATACGTGTTTGTGGAGAGAGAGAGAGAGAGAGAGAGAGAGAGAGAGAGAGAGAGAGAGAGAGAGAGAGAGAGAGAGAGCACATCGTTTCAATAATGCTGACAAGACTGATATTCCTGTATAGACAAGAACTAAAATAAAGAGCAAAAGTTCATCAATAAAGCAAATCAAAATCAACATGGTTTTTATGAAAACATAAAGAAAATAAAAAACATTTAATACACGTAACCAAAACAAAATTAATTACCATTCTAGTAACAAGAACAAATGTTGCAAATCAAAACATACTGTTACCTCTGCTGCAAATAAATTCAAATTTTCCAGTAAAAATATTTCAGAACACTGAGCAAGAAATCGCTCTGGTGTTCTGAGACCCAATCGCTCAAAGCACCAAAAAGACATATAAGTTCGGGGAATTGTAATTGCTCCAACTGTCTACACTGATGCTAGAAATTAAGAGAAAATGTTCAATAAATTGTAAGTTAATATGAAGAAAGAGCGTTTAAAATCGATAAGAAGCAGACGGTACATTAAGATTCTTAACCGTGAAAGAAGTGTTTTAATTAAAAAAAAATATTTGATGCGTTATTTACAACAAAAGAATATAAAATTAATTATCCATTTCTTAATGTAGGATATTTAGATGGCAACTAAGTAATATATATATATATATATATATATATATATATATATATATATATATATATATATATATATATATATACACATATACATACATACACACACACACACACACACACATATATATATATATATATATATATATATATATATATATATATATATATATATATATATATATATATATATACACACACACACACACACACACACTTCACCACAAATCCTACCAACTAATAACAGCATCAAAATGTCCACGATATAAGTTTCTCGATCAAGCCATAAGGCGATGAAAAAAAAAAAAAAAAACCTCACGCCTTCAGTTCTGCAAACACATAAAATCCAGCAACGTTCTAGAAGTCACGTAAGGTGCTTCCACTTCACCTCCTCAAAATGCTTTTCCAAAGCGCAGTAGAACCTTTCACTCTTGCATTGTCACGGATGTTCCTGTTGCGTGCGAAAGGCTTCTTTAAGTGGAACAAAATTTACAAGTAAATATTCATTTTGATTTTTATAGCAAAATTGTTTTCCCAGGTTATTCCTCAAGAGACTTCCACTTAATAAAATACAATCATCAATAAATATATTAGGATAGAAAAGTAATATATTAGGAAACCAAATTTCTTTTACTTCTGTCGATTTCAATGTTAATAAGACCTTTTCAATGCTTATGGTACTTTCTTACCGGTGAGTAAATTCTCATATATATGTATATATATACATATATATATACACACATATATCTAAGTTTATAAGCGATATATATTCATAACTCTTTGAAACCATCTACTGTATATTCTGTCTTTTCATCCGTAAAAGCCGACATCTCGATCAAAAGTTTACCTCTAATAAAAAAAAAAAAATAATGTGATATAAAGTAAAATTTTTGTATTGCTTATTGTCATAAGTACAAGGATATGGGGTAACAGGAAAGAAGTTCCTCGTTGGCCAAGTCGGTAGAGTTCTCGGCTAGCACTCTGCTAGGCCCGAGTTCAAGTCTCCGGCCGGCCAATGAAGAATTAGAGGAATTTGTTTCTGGTGATAGAAATTCATTTCTCGCTATAATGTGGTTCGGATTCCACAATAAGCTGTAGGTCCCGTTGCTAGGTAACCAATTGGTTCTTAGCCACGTAAAATAAGTCTAATCCTTCGGGCCAGCCCTAGGAGAGCTGTTAATCAGCTCAGTGGTCTGGTTAAACTAAGGTATACGTAACTTAACAGGAAAGAAGAAGCCTTAGATATCTAGGACTTAACTCCAAAATATACACTATAACACGAGCAATAACGTAACGATTGTAATTCGAAGATTAAAACGCCGCTAAGTCTTACACATAAGAACATAAAGATTTTACACTCACCTGAATTAGGTTATAACAGCTACTATACAGTTTTCACATGCAACTTCTTACTATAATCCTTACCGTAAAAAAAATGACGGTAACATAAAACGAGTCAAGACGCTAAGTCCCATCCCTAGGGACGTTATGTACCGTCCCAAAACTTGGGCCAAGGTACTTCCATTCTTTAGACTTTCAGATGAACCATTAGTAATACAGACTGATACTGGGTGAGTTCATTATTCTTACTATCATTTGAATACATCAAAATATAGATATACGAATAAACTGCATTATATCGAGGTTTTAAAAAGCGGTTACATGGCTTCAATTGATCGCCGCTCCTTTCCTCCCCTTATCTTTCTCCCCCCTCCCCACTTTCCCCCCCCTCCTTTCTTGCCATCATGCCAAGACTCCAGTGGTAAGTGCCTTTGGCTGTCACTCGCATTGGATTTCACCTTAAATATAATGGTTATTTCGGAATCAAATCTATTAATTCTTGCAATGCTCAGAATATTTTGAAATTGATGAAAATGGTTCGTCCTTTTTCCCCTACACGTTTCCTGCATCTTCTAAATACACTTATTATTATTTCATACAGTATTCACAACTGAAATCTCTTTTCACTTTAATTATAATTCTTCTGTCACCCGTTTCCTTACATATTCCTTCTTTTATTCTTAGGGTGCGACCACACTACAGTAAAACATGCACATGCACACATCAGTACCTTATCGCATACATATTACATACAGGTTGGAAACAAATCAACCTATGTAAGTGGAGAATGAACCTTTGGCAAATGCCGGATAAGCGTATGAAGCACTGGTTAGAACTACCAGTAAGCCATTGAATTGTATTTGGCCTGTTTGTGATGTTTGTGTGTGGTAAGTTACAGGCGTGCGTCTATAACATGTTTTATTACATTTCCTTTAAGCATCTGATTAGTTTTCTCTGAAGATTAGTCCTTAATATATTAGCTTTTGGAAGCCTTCATATGACCTATTAACCTTGCACCAGACTGCCAAGGCGTGTAGCAAGTTTCGTAAAAGCTTGATAGTCTACAAGCCAATATTTTTCACCCAATACTCATCTCCCCTCTTATCCGGACCTGGATCGGATATGAGAGCATAAATCAATATGGCAGAATCAACATTCACCCTTTTTTATCGCCCATTTCAAGAAGCCTATCTCATATTTCCATAGCTCCGTGAATCATCGGGACACTTTATCACCCCCTAATCCAATACATCCCCCATAAAACGCCGCGGACAAGATTGGGGAGAGGCCATTCTCACCCATTCCCACTGATATTCAGATTTTCCCCATCCACATCTGTCCTTTTTCCCTTTGGCTACTCTGGTTCGCAGGTATGCGAAGGTTTGACTGATGGTTCTTGGCGCGGCAGGTGAGGGAGAGGCAGGACATCAATCAAAGATTACTTTGGCAGGAACTGCAAATATTTTCGTCTTGTCATTGCTTTTGTAAAAATGCTTAAAAAATGAACGTGACTGGAAAAGATGTTTTACCAGTGAATAATTTGGATGAAAAGTACTAACCTCTATAACGTGTAGCGTATAAGACGTAAATATGCAGCGTCTGTGGATAACAGCAAATGGGATGTATGTATGTATGTATATATATATGTATATATATATATATATATATATATATATATATATATATATATACATACATATATATATATACATACATACATACATACATATCCCATTTGCTGTTATCCAGATTATATATATATATATATATATATATATATATATATATATATATATATATATATATATATATATAAATATATATATATTTACATATATATATATATATATATATATATATATAATATCGATAGATAGATAGATAGATAGATTAGATATACATGTATATATAAATATGTATGTATATATATAATGTATTACGGATCAAATCTGTTTATATATTAGGCCACAAAACGATATTTTACGAAATATTTATATAGTTCATTTTCAAGAACAAACAAACAAGTCCACAGCAGGCATAGAGTCAAGTTGTGATGATAAAAATTTAAAGAAATAACTTATTCATAAATTAATTATGCAATCTATTTGAAAGATATATCCGGTCAACCGCCATCACGGTATTCAGTGATAAATGACGCTAAAATATGATAAAACTGCTGAGTGTAAAAAAGGGTAAAGGGGAACGAAGATGGATGATCTGAAGTGGAGAGAGAGAGAGAGAGAGAGAGAGAGAGAGAGAGAGAGAGAGAGAGAGAGAGAGAGAGAGGATGGTTTCTCTATTGCAGGCTAAATGCAGATATGTACATAGGATAGACATGTGTCGATATTACTTAAAAGGAAGATTAACAAATAATATAAAGTGATGTCAATGCACATGCGCACGCATACCGTGCGTTCATGCACAAAAAAAAAAAAAAAAAAAAACAAGTCGGGTACCTGTACAATGGCCTTACTCACGTGGGCTAAGAAATAACCTCACTAACAGAGAGAGAGAGAGAGAGAGAGAGAGAGAGAGAGAGAGAGAGAGAGAGAGAAAACCGGGGCAGCAAAGATACATGAACAAACCCATTTCCGAGAACGGAATTATTGTTCAAATACAAATTTTGCAACGCCATTTGGAAGGGATTAATCATTTCAATTTCCGTGCCGAGTGTCGTACAAACATTATTAACACGCTACGTGCCGCAATCATCAAAAAAGAGATGTCTCTCTCTCTCTCTCTCTCTCTCTCTCTCTCTCTCAGAGAACTGTTTTCCGGCTTTTCTGAAATACTGGACTTGAGTTTTTTTTTTTTTTTTTTTTTAGCGAAATACTACAATACAAGGCTATCGCATATTCAGTTCCAATTAAGCATTTTTTTTTTATATTCATTTCTGGATTTGAAACTTGAAGCAAATAATTCCTGGAGCAAATTCAGGATCAGTGGATCAGTTACAATAAAAATCATATAAATATTTATTTTTCGTTACATCATCTCAGTAAATTCATGAACGCATTCATACTCGTATTAATGATAAAACCTATTAGAAATGAGTTGAAAGAGTATGGATCAATCTTTACTCCCTCAAGATTTAATCAAAGAAATACAGAAAAAATACTGGAATTTATCCTAACTTCATAAGGAAGGAAATGAAAGTAAGCCTACTGACCTCTTCAAAACTATACGATGACATCACTAAATTTCCATTTCTCTCTCTCTCTCTCTCTCTCTCTCTCTCTCTCTCTCTCTCTCTCTCTCTCTCTCTCTCTCTCAATAAAAAACCACTCCCCCACTTGTCGCCATGCATAATTCCCACTCCGAAAAGGAGAGTCATCAGTGATATCTAATACTAAGCCTTAATTAGAACGCGCGAGTGAACAAACACACAAGCTTCTAAAGGATTTTCAACAAAGGGGGAAGGTCTGCATGATTGCAGAAGGGCGTGATTGTCTCCCTATAAAGTTAAAGGCGAGAGGAGGGGATCGCAGGATCTGTAAACACAAAACAATCTTGGGGGAAGTTTGTTAGACTTTGGGCTTCGTGGAATGGCTGTGATAAGTTATGGATACCGAAGTTGTGATTTATAAAAAAATGTGGGATTTTTCTGATAACGAGCAATTTCTTTGATGCAGATTTTCTAAAGCATTATATGTAATGACTGTATATTGGGGACAAAATTGTCTAATGGATCCGAATTATGAAGAATAATTCTTCAGTGACCCCGAATGGTATCTTCATCGGAGAACGGCTGAATAAGAATGGTATCCCAACACCGCCCAGGAAAAATTAAACTGGCATCAATGAGTACTTGACGGGGCGTAATGCCAGAACTCTTGCTGACTGAAAGACACAACACAGTGAATACCGGAGAAAAAAGTCCCGTGCATCTTTAACGTTCAGCAGCCAGTTTTTATTATTATTATTATTACCGCTGGGCAGTTAAAAAGAACTGAACATTACACAGCTAACCTAGTGAATCGTTACACCAAATGAAGACAAGAGTAGTATATATATATATATATATATATATATATATATATATATATATATATATATATATATATATATATATATATATATATATATATATATATATATATATATATATATATATATATATATATATATATATATATATATATATATATATATATATATATATATAGAGGAGGAGAGAGAGAGAGAGAGAGAGAGAGAGAGAGAGAGAGAGAGAGAATATTATCCCTTAACTTCTCGGGTTAATACTTCTGTATCTGCTGATAGACGTTCGACTACCAACCATTTGGAAAACA
>NC_089754.1:39324770-39327270 GCF_040412425.1 Macrobrachium rosenbergii | reverse complement strand
GCTGGTTTGTTTCAAAGAGTACTTAATACAACTGCATACACCTATGTAATTGTTAAGCTATTGCAAGTGTGCTATTTCAAGTAATGCCACTTAATAGGATATCACACTTAGTGCAAATAAAAAAAATTATATATATATATACACATATATATATATATATATATATACATATATATATTATAGACAAAATTGTCTAAACAACCAACTTCACATGTCCGCTTCTCGTTGTTCTCAGTAAAAATAAATCTAGAAACAATGTAATCGTTATCATAAAAAAAAAATAGCATTGTATGTCATAAAATATTTCCTGAATATCATACACTTCCCGTCATAAAACTGAAGGTGCGTGAAAAGAGTATATACCTTTAATATCAAATGGGCTACTGGGCAGATGCATTTCACGCATAATCCCACATTTACATATAAATTGGGGGTACTGTTGAATGTCAAAAAAAAAAAAAAAAAAAAAAAAATTGTATGACTAGAAACAGTAACTCCAGTTAATAAAAGACTTCCAGTTGTTCAACACAATCTGGGCCTAAAATTTAGTCAGATACTGGCCATTTTCCTTTAAGCCTAATGAAATATACAAACGAACAAGGGGGAAGGAAAGCAGGATTAAGAAGGCGTGAAAAGTGGCGTGTTGCAACAAAAGGAACAAAAGGGGTAACCTAAAAATAAACCAAAATATTCCGGGTTGTGTGCTCGTTTGCGGTCAGTACTTTATTTTGTTGACACACTTGTCCGTGTGTGTGTATATGTTTGAGAGAGAGAGAGAGAGAGAGAGAGAGAGAGAGAGAGAGAGAGAGAGAATATTTATGGAAGTGCATATGTATGTATGTATTTATGTATGCATGTATGTATGTGTGTGCATGTATGTATGTATGTATGTATGTATTTATGTATGCATGTATGTATATATATATATATATATATATATATATATATATATATATATATATATATATATATATATCAAGTATATATTCAGAGAGAGAGAGAGAGAGAGAGAGAGAGAGAGAGAGAGAGAGAGAGAGAGAGAGAGAGACTTCGAACTCAACGGCACGAGTCAGAATCTGTCCTCATGCAAAACCCAGCTCGTATCCCTTACCCGTCCAAAATCGAAGCTGATGTTATCTTTTCCACAACTTCTGCAGAAGTACACAACTTCCCCCTGACCGGCTGTATTCTTAATTCGGAATCGTTATCGAATTCCAACTTTCGTAATTAAGGTATTCAAGTCCTGGCGTAAAAACTGACGCCAGTTGTTCACACTTTTTTGTTTTGTGCTCTATCCTGTCAGGTGACTTAGTGGAACTATAGCGAATTAAGTCTGCTGAGATAAGGAATTGAATTGAAGTTATCTAATCAAATTCATAATACAGTTTTTTTTATGTTTCATCTTAATTTTCATCTTGATCTCGTTTCGATACATCCTTGAACAAAGTCGTGTTCAAGTCGAGAAATGAGAAACAATGGTCTGGGCGAACTACTGTCCTTTAAACAACTGGTATTCTTCCGTAAGAAATTACAATGACAGGCATTTAAGCTATAACGAGTAAAATTACCAAAAGACTGATTAGTCATAGAACTGCAACACTTCCTAATTTTTTCATTAGAGTTTATAATATGTACATGAATTCTTAATATAATAAAATACGCAAATACAAACCGATAACACGTAAACACTAAATAAATAAATCATCAATAAATTTAATGATGTTCATATATGTGTTAGCACTAATATATTACTACGAGGAGACAGAAACTAATCTCTACAGTCATATCATGATGCAACAGCAAGAAAAACCATTTTCATTTCATTACAATGATTTAACAACACTTGTTTGATCTATTCTCATCATCAGCACAAGAGCATCACGAATATTAACTGTACTGTTCATTTAGGCTCCTATATGAAATAATATACGGAAATTATTCTACCAGGAATAATGGTTTGTCAACCAATGATTCTGACAGCAAATCAAGCCGGAAATTGCCTTTTAATTAAATAAAGGGTAATAATCCAGTGACTCTGTGGAGACAATTACAACCGTATGAATATATATATATATATATATATATATATATATATATATATATATATATATATATATATATATATATGTATGTATGTAATTTGTGTGCGTTAACAGATGGCAAGAAACGCTTTATAAAGCGAATATAATCGAGAAAACACTTCAAAGTGACAACGAAGATTAATTTTATGGAAGTTCTGGAATAAGATAGTTCCTCGTTGGACGAGTCGGTAGAATTCTCCGCTAGCACTCTGCTAGACCCGAGTTCGAGTCACCGGCCGGCCAATGAAGAATTAGAGGAATTTATTTCTGGTGATAGAAATTAATTTCTCGCTTTAATGTGGTTCGGATTCCACAATAAGCTGTAGGTCCCGTTGCTAGGTAACCAATTGGTTCTTAGCCACTCAAAATAAGTCTAATCCTTCGGGCCAGCCTTAGGAGAGCTGTTAATCAGCTCAGTG
>NC_089754.1:39312270-39319770 GCF_040412425.1 Macrobrachium rosenbergii | reverse complement strand
TTAACTTGCCTTATAATTTTTCACATAGCAGAATATGCAAATGCGAAGGAACTAAGAGAACGACGAAAAGTAAAGGGATACAGACAAGGATAAGAAGTGATGGTAGAAAAATACGGAAAACTATATATATATATATATATATATATATATATATATATATATATATATATATATATATATATATAACATGCATATAAATAAATAAATATATATATATATATATATATATGATAGTCGATATATGAACATAAAAATAATATATACATACATACATATAATCTGCTAGTCACTCTGAACAGTCGTTGAACACAAAAATAATATCAGCAGCATCAGCGGTTTCGCAATATCACTAAGAACAGTAGTTGTAATAGTAGATAACATCAGCAGCAGATAATATCACTAAGAACTATAATATAACTCTCTCTGCTATACAACCAAACAATAGAGATATAAAGTATCCCAAAGTCAGTTAACCTAAAGCGATGAAACTGAGGTGATGTAAACTCTGAAGCTAATAATTAGTAAACAGATAAATTACTAGGTACACTTCTATGTAGTAATTTCGGGAGTGGTCACCCTCTGGTTGATTACATACACCAGACTGGACTTTAATGACGCTTAAATCCCAGTACCATATGTAAGAGCAGTTAAACACGACATAAAACTCTCAAATAAATTCAACAGCTTCATGGTCAACCATGTACTTTAGTCCTGGAACGCCGTTGGAGGCCCAAAAGAGCCATAAATTACAATGAAGCCCAGACTTCTTATTCAAAATGAGACGGAGCACTCCACTGGGAGCGCCTCGTGACGTCATAATCCGGGGCTGTTTACTTCAGATAAGGAAGACGCTGATAAGGAAGGCAAAATGCATTATTAATGGAAACAAACAAGGATGGCAACTATAAAAGTGCCATTTCCACTTGGAAGAAAATGTTCATCACAAGAAATTAAAAGTTTGAGTCTCAGATCGTAAATTTCCCAAGAGACTATACTGTAGCCTTTTCGAGAATCCAGATATGCTTTGTAACTTTTTATCTGGAGAGTATAAGTTGGCGGAACATAACTTAATTTAAGACACATGATTTAATAATTAAGCCCCAAGACATGCTGCTCAGACTGAGTAACTGAAGTGAAGAGAAAACTTAGAGCATCATAACAGAAATCCCGCCTGTGTATATTTATTTAGGTCTCGCTTCATACCAATTACAATCCCAGTATATTAATAGTTTATGTGGCCTTCCCTCACTCACATAAAGGCCAAAATCCTTACTTCTGCTTACCTGGAAAAGTATCATTAATATTTAGAGTCAATAATTATTGCGGTATCTGAGCCTCGTTTCACGGAGGTTATCTTCCTAGAATACACCAGATGTTATTGACATATTTGGCATGGAAGAAAGACCTACGCAAGAGATAAAGGACCAACGAAATTAAGATATAATTTTAAAAGACAATGCAAAGGCTGCTTAGCCACCAAAAAACAGAGCACTAAGGCTTAAAAATTCATCGGGTGGAGTAAACAAGACTGCTTTTGAAGGAAAAGGAATATTGGTAATTAAAGATTTCTCCCACGAAAAGATGGTTTTGCATCTGATATATGGTTTTATATATCTATATATATATAAATATATATATATATATATATATATATATATATATATATATATATATATATATATATATATATATATATATAAATATATATATATATATATATATATATATATATATATATTATATATATATATATATATATAAATAAATAAATATATATATATATATATATATACATATATATATAGTATATATATATATATATATATATATATATATATATATATATATATATATATATATATATATATATATATATATATATATATATATATATATATATACATATACACATACAGTATTACTATGACTTTAGTGCTGTCGAAGAAATCGACAGACTTTCGGATTCATCTTCCACATAGCAATTAATGGGAAATAAAAACGGGTGTCAGCAACATGGAGAGATAGAGAAGCAGGAAGTTTTGCAGTCCTCTTGAACACTATCCAAAACTTCACCAGCAAAACCCGACACACGAGGACAAACACTGGAAGAGACAGAGCTAAACCAAGATTTAGAGGTTAAGAAATATTTAAGATCCTAAATTTTAATCTGAAAGGATAAAACATAAAATAACATTTTAAAAGCTTGGTTTGGCAAGTGTTGCTAGTGCTGTTAATAAAATATGTTTCTCTTTTTTTATCATTCCACGTCTCCTTAATCAGTTTTCACATACCTTAACAATGAGAGTGGGTATGGAAAACAAATTAGACTGGATGCACATTCTTTATGAATAATAATAACAATAACAATAATAATAATAATAATAATAATAATAATAATAATAATAATAATAATAATAATAATAATAATAATAATAATAATAATAATAATAATAATAATAATAATAATAATAATAATAATAATAGGATGTTATTTTTATTAGAGCCACAGCTCCGCATGTTAAACTTAGCCTAGGCAGCGTCTAAATGAAGAAATAAGACAAAAATGGTTTTTGGCCCTTACCCTTTTAAGGCACCTCCTTCAAACCTTTATATTAAGCGCCTTTAACGTGAGTTAAGCATAAGTACAGGACCTATAGACACCTACGATGCAAATAACTGTCCACACGAATAAATTAACAGTATACTGATCAATAAAACTGGCCCTTTTATTCACTGTATAAAAAAATTGACAGACAGAATCCTTTTAACATTAATAGTGCCTGTTCCAATCATTTTTTCCACGGATGAATAAACAAGAGCAAAAGATGTAAATTTCACGTTCCATTTAGCATATCATTCATCATTCACTAGGCAGACAACCCACTCGCAGTTTACGGAAACAATGCATTCATTATTCACGAGCCATGAAGTTTATAAAGACAAGGCTTTTGCAATTCATAGGAGGCTTATAATTCATGTCATGAGGAAAAAGGGGAAATTAATGAGCGGAGAGAGAGAGAGAGAGAGAGAGAGAGAGAGAGAGAGAGAGAGAGAGAGAGAGAGAGAGAGAGAGAGAGATTCATATCACGTTCATGCATGTGTATAGAAACCAACACACATTATATATATATATATATATATATATATATATATATATATATATATATATATATATATATATATATATATATATATATATACAGTATATATATATATTTTTATAGTATTATATATATCTTTTTTTCATCCCCCAAAAAAATAAGAGTTGGTTTCAGAGCAAAAGCAAAACAATGGTCAATTGCACGTTCACTCTCCAGCTGCTAAACCGAGAGTACATCCCTTGTGAATAAAACATCCACAATATAAATGCTTCATACAAGAACACCGATTGCTATCCAGATTATTTATAAAGAGATACACACACACACATATATATACACAAACACACACACACATATATATACATACACACACACACACCTCGACCTACTCCTTTAATTATATTGATCTTCATCTGATTATTTCGCCCGTCACACATTCAGAAAACATATCAGGAAACGACTGTTAATATCAGCAGGTAATACTCTCTGTTATTTATGGACAACAGTCACACTTCATCAACCAAAATAAACAACCTGCTCAAGACAGTCATGCAATTATGTACCTGGAGTTTTACTGAACTTACGGAACATAGATATTGTAGAGGAAAATTCAATATAATCATAACAACCCTTCAAGCAATGCTTTATGACCTGTAATGATATGTCTGTACTCAGGAGGTAAGAAGATGAATGCACGCGTAGGAGTGATCATTTACAATGTGCACCCATCTCTTATAGCAAAACATTGCCTTTCTCAAAGGGGTATTTTTCCGTCTTAACAAAGCTTACATTGTTTCCAGTTCACAAAGCATGTGTAATTTCTTATGCTGACTTGAATGCGAAGATACTTAATGAAATCTCCAAAGGCATTTGTTTCATGACAAAGATTCAGAAAGCTTAGATCAGGGTCCTCAACTTTTTTCCTTCTATATACGACAAAAATTAATAGCTTATGCAAATATGGTATATTTTAAC
Source organism: Macrobrachium rosenbergii (assembly GCF_040412425.1). Lineage (NCBI taxonomy): Eukaryota > Metazoa > Arthropoda > Malacostraca > Decapoda > Palaemonidae > Macrobrachium > Macrobrachium rosenbergii. The sequence goes on along the minus strand of NC_089754.1, from coordinate 39,315,694 downwards.
GTAATATCTTCATCCTAACTTTTCAAATGTCCTTAGAAGACACAATGCTGCGTTTTTTCAAAAGTTATTTAACCGTCAAAAATGATAAAATGTTACATTAAAATCACCAGACATTTAACAAAGGTAATGTTGACGATGGAAAAAGTCTACTGCCGCTCTATACACAGAAAGAAAACTTTATCTTCCAAAAGTATACTTTATCAAATCTCCACAGTTAAGTATGTAAGTAGTTTTTAAGTGTTCTAGTCACAAAAAAGAAACTTTATCTTTCAAAAGAGTGCTTTAATAAAAAAAAACATGAGTACCATAACATTAAAGGCTTCGTTGGCCTTTAAAAATACTCCATCATCAATAAATACCCTACCCTTAAAAAGAATATATCTTCGGAAAAGAATACTTAATTCCTAAGAAGAACAGTTTCATAAAAGAGTACTTTATCATAAAAAGAATACTTTATCATTAAACCTACTTCTACCGGAAGCCTAGAGCACATCAATAATCGAGGTAGATCATCCAGTGAAGAGGGGAAACGAAAAACTCAAAAGGAATTAACTACTTCATTGATAAGTACGTTCTCAAAACCTAAGTCTATCGCATGAATAAAACGCTTCCTCTGTTTACAGCTTCTTTGCCTGTGCTGTTTACAACACATGCACCCTGAGGGGATCACAAATTTGGTTCTTTCCTAAGCAAACCTTTCTACCTTCTGTTCGGATTACTTATATTCTGATATTCTCTTCACAAGCAAAGGCTGTTGTTGGCTTCTCCTGTCTAGATTCGATGTTCTTAAGAAGATCCTCTTTCCTCTTCGTGATTGCCTTGAAGCCGGGATATTCAAAACACACTCCATTTGACTTTCATCTATCTACCTGAACCTGGCTCTATCCGGTTTGTTTCTGCATTTTTATGCCTTTCGTCTGGGACGAAGGGCCGGTTTTGTTTTCCCAATAATAACGTAAGTTTTCACTTCATTTCTTGCATCGTGTTCCTCTGACCTATCTTTTTTTCAGTATCTTCAAACCAAATTCACAGTGGAGATGCCCGCTTTGTTGCCATTTATTATCTTTTCATGAAGGCATTAAGGTCCTTATGCACGTAACTTGTAAACCTGCTTTATAATTCATTACAATTCTACAGTCAGATTACAAAAGGATCTTTCCCCCTTCACATACCTAATTGGATCATACAAGATTTCTTTTTTCCTGTATTCCTTCACCGGGTTCGTAAGTCTGCAGCCAATCTATAAGTATGTGGTTTCTTTTCTTCTCTATAACCTCAGTTCAAAGAACAGATTACGTTAGTTAACATACTTCTTTATTCGTTTTATTTAAAATTCAGTTATTTTCAATATTATTCCTCAAGTGATACAAAAATTTAACTCAATCATCTACACTAAACAGCAGTTCTTCCAGATATCATGAACTCAACCCTAGTGGCTATGTAACGTTACAAAAGAAATCAATTTGAGAAGTCTATATTAAAAAAGCAAACAATACACACCAGTACCTATATTTCCTAGGTAACTACGGCATAACTTAATTATGAAAAGATTAAAATAAAAGACCTTCGCATTCTGTACAGCAAATCGTTCATCTTTCACCGTCCTGACAAAGAAAGCAGAATAATATATATTGTATATAACAAATGGATTCTATAAGAGGCAACACTGGCGAATGCAGGTCCTAGAACAGAGGAAGGGATACGACTTCGACCTCAATAAAGACTAATATATACAGAAAATAAACCTCCAAAGCTGAAACGTAAAACACTGAATACACAATAAGCGACGTCTTTCGAACCGTGTTTTTCGTGGTGAAAAAGAAGTTCACTATTATCTTTATTGCTGAGATCCTCGTTGGACTGGTCGGTACCGTTCTCGGATAGCACTCTGCTGGGCCTGCGTTCGATTCTCCGACCGGCCAATAAAGAATTAGAGGAATGTATTTCTGGTGATAGAAATTCATTTCTCGCTATGATGTGGTTCGGATTCCACAATAAGCTGTAGGAAAAAGTAATCGAAACTATGAGAAGGCGGGGAAGAGTGCAATTTAACATATATTCAACGTATGATTTGCAGCTGTGAAATAAACAAATATATGTAAATAAATAAATAAATAAATAATAGCTAATGTACACCAAACCAACTGTCTTTGCAATGAACGATAAAAATAACTTATATTCTAAGCGTCTCTCTTCATACATTCTCTCTCATTCCTCGGAATTAAACGGGGAATATCCTTGCCTTTTTGCCTCATGTCCTCCACTCACATTAACAACGCCCCCCCACCCCGTCCTCCTAGTCCTAATATCCTTCCACCACCTTACTAAAACAGACTCTAAAAAAACTTTAAGGGAGCCTCCTTACTGCTGATAGCAATGCTTCTCTCGTAAATGCATGGCTAAAAAGGCCAAAGTTTTGCGTCTTTGCACGTGACTCTCTCTCTCTCTCTCTCTCTCTCTCTCTCTCTCTCTCTCTCTCTCTCTCAATAAACTTGATTTGGCCAGCATACATCTCAACGCTTGGAGAAAGTTTGGCAGGAAAGTTTCACAAGATAAAATTTAACTTCACACACACGACTCAAATTTGCGAGATAAGGCCGAATGTCTTTTTGAGGAGAAATCTTCTGATAAGAGAAGATCAGACTGTCGTCATAAACTTTGACCTTATTGGTCAAAGATCTATAAAAGATCCATAAAAGATGACACTAAGCATTACTATCGAGGGTCTGATGCCAGTAGCAGTGGGTCACTATAAGGCCTGTGAGTCAATGAAGTGAATGTAAATGTACGAATACTGTAATGTCTCAGTGTTTCAGTTCCTCATTGGACGGGTCGATATCGTACTCGGATAGCATTCTGCTAGGCCCGCGTTCGATTCTCCGACCGGCCAATGAAGAATTAGAGGAATTTATTTCTGGTGATGGAAATTCTTTTCTCGGTATAATGTGGTTCGGATTCCACAATAAGCTGTAGGTACCGTTATTAGGTAACCAATTGGTTCTTAGCCACGTAAAATAAGTCTAATCCTTCGGGCCGGCCCTAGGAGAGCTGTTAATCAGCTCAGTGGTCAGGTTAAACTAAGGTATACTTAACTTTTAACTCAATGTTTCCAACTCAGTGGAAGCCATTACTGTTTCTTTTAGACTAAAGTCGAATCAGAAAACCTTTTAGTACTAATACACAAAAACACTAGAGGCATTACTCTACTACCTTTTATCTATGTTGAGAGGCGAATAAAAAAAAACTTTATCGCTAATACCTTCGAGTTCAGTAACACAGTAGTCATAAGGAACATGGAAATTGATACACAGTATTTCTAACAACCTCTGAATTGCATACTTGCTACAGAGTAAGACAAATATGAGCATCTAAAATATAATAAAGGAAAAACAGTTTATCACACAAACCTCTCTCTCTCTCTCCA
>NC_089754.1:39289770-39307270 GCF_040412425.1 Macrobrachium rosenbergii | reverse complement strand
CCTGTATAACAGCAGACGTGCTGTTTCGACGTTTCTTCTGTAATTCATCGGTGTTGATGATGTGTTCCATTGAGCAGTTGGTTGCTTTGGTGTCTTCACAGGAGTACGTCTGATTGCATTCATCCTTCTTGACAGCTTTAAAACAATTGAGATTGTGTTTATCTAAGAGTGATTTCATGTTGTTGCTTTAAATTTGTTTGATTGATTATGCTGCCTGTTTGTTGGTTGGCAATGTCTGTTTATCTATTTACGCTGTCTGCATTGTTCTAGTAATTGATATTATTTTGGTATAATTATTCATTTCATTATTATTTTATTAATGGTGTCGAGCAGTGTATGGCTCTAGTAATAATTTTCAATACATTATTGTTATTAATGGTTTCGAGCAGTGTATGGCTAAATGATTTTCATTGCATTGTTATTATTAATGGTGTCCCAGTTTATGGCTCTAATGATTTTCATTACATTATTAATTAATGGTGTCGAACAGTGTTGGTTCTGTAATGTTTTTTATTGCATTATTATTATTAATGGTTATTTGTATGGCTCAAAATAAATGTATTTTGGGATGCTTTTTCATCATTATTTTGATTGTGATTGTTTAGTCATTTGTGTCCTTAAGACTTGTTCAAATTTTGACTTTGTTAAATTTATTTAATTATGTATGCTAAACCTGGACTCACTTGTATATATGTATATATCTTAGTATAATAAATTAGTTTAAGGTAATTTTTTTGTTTCCAGCTCCTTCCTCCTTTGTCTGCCTCAATTTCTGCCAGTCATTCCAGTTCCGATATTTTTGTATTTAAAGAACCCGCTGAACACTGCAGTTCATAACAATATATATATATATAAACGATAAAAATCAATAATTTTATTTGATATTAATATATATATATATATATATATATATATATATATATATATATATATATATATATATATATATATATACATATATCTTCTTTTAAAGCCTTACATCCAACTCAAACTTTTAAAACTATCAATTTCATATTTCTCAACCCCATACACTGCCTATCGATGAATATTGGCCACGACAGCGAAACGATAAAAATCAATAATTTTATTTGACAAATCCTTCTTTTTCACTCTACTGTTTCTGTATGTAAGCGAGAGAGCAAAAATCAGTGAGAAAGAAAGGCGTATTCAGACAGAGGGAGGAAAGGGTAGCCAGAAGAGATACAGAACACACCTTCCGGGTTCTATTTCAAGACTTTTCCCTTTCACTCTTTGGAAGAACACGGTGAAAATCTTAAGTTTCTCTCTCTTCCTCCTCTCCTCTCCTTCCTTCTTTCTTTTTTCCTCTTCCTCTCTTCTCTCCATTCTCCTCGCCACTCCTTCTTTTAAAAGCATCTTTTAGGAGGCTCCTTGCTTTTGATAGTGTTGCTTCTTCTCTCCTGGATGCTTGGTTAAAGGACCTCGAAGCAAAACAACTATTCATGATATCATATACATGGTCTTTACGTCACTTTTACAGCGTGCTCTCTCTCTCTCTCTCTCTCTCTCTCTCTCTCTATATATATATATATATATATATATATATATATATATATATATATTTATATATATATATATATATATATATATTTATATATATATATATATATATATATGTGTGTGTGTGTGTGTGTGTGTGTGTGTGTGTGTATGTGTGATTTTTCACATAACGATGAGGGACATCATCCTGAAAATACGAGACCTTACCTTCGAAGGTGATTTTAAGTGATTTTATAAAAAAAAAAAGTACTCTTGGAAACGTTATTTTCAAAAAAATCTTCATAACATTCTATGGTTTTTTACAAAAATCATATGCTAGTCACATCATTTTTAAAAGTTCTATCATATTTAATTTACAAGTGCGTAGATATATCACTTTCCTAATGGAAGTAAGTATTTAGAAAACTTTAATTCCATTGAAGAAAATAGTACATTGTTCAGCTGATTCACATGCATGCTAAAAGAAAAAAACACACCCAAAGTCAAAAGGGAGTCATCTACTGAACAGAAAAAAACGCGGACACAAAAGAAACAATCACTCTCGCCTGCTTTTTAGACGGGACTTCGCCCGCATGAAGAAATCTAATTTCTTCACAAAGTAAACGATTTTCTTTGTTCTCGCTACACACGACATCCCGGGAGGCTCGCAACAGCATTTCCAACAGGTGAAAGAGAAGGCCACATGCCCAGAATGCACTTCCACCCGTTCTGAAACAAGTTGAGTTTCATTCCCAGGCATTCCTCTTTCATTCCTTGGAATCAAACGGAGAATAATACCTCAATTCCCTCCACTGAACCCCCAACCCCCCATTCTCCTTGACCCCCTCCCTCCAGTCTTCTCCCTCACTTCACGAGCTTCTTTACAGGAAGACTTATTTATTTTTATTTTTTTTTATGCCATTGGTTCTTTCATGAATACGCGTCTGAGGGATCCAGCAGTTATGTTTCTCCTATTCATGAGATGTCACGCACTCACTCTCTCTCTCTCTCTCTCTCTCTCTCTCTCTCTCTCTCTCTCTCTCTCTCTCTCTCTCTCTCATATTCTTCAGTTTATGACAGGTGTGGCAGGCAGCGTTAAAAAAAATAACGTAACAATAAGTTTTAACTTCTATAAATTATATATACATTTACCTGAATTTTTTGAAAAACAAAACAAAATTCAAGGCTTTCGCCATAAACTCATTTCGTTAATAAATTAGAGAACCATAAAAGTACTTGTTTGAACAATGAAACAGTGAATAAAACCAGTAGATATGGATAGTTTACAAGATGATACCCAAAGAAATCACGAGCATTGTTTTACGTCAAAGGTTAATAAGGGTCAACAATGTATATATATACATATATATATACACACATACATATATAAAATATATATATATTATATATATACACCTGTATATTGAATGGTGAACAGTTGTTCAACACACTGGGCAAATCAGCAGCATGTCGAAACCCAAAGTCCACACTGCACAATATCATAAATCCTGCTCGCACTTTAGCGTTGCCCGAGCATATATATATATATATATATATATATATATATATATATATATATATATATATATATATATATATATATATATATATATATATATATATATATATATATATATATATATATATATATATTTAAATATGTGTGTGTGTTTGTGTATGTGTTTATGTGGATATGTAAGAACTTTTCCTCCCCACCTCCATTCTCATAGTCCTTCTCCATCTATCTGTCTGTCTCGTTCAATAATGAAATCAATGAATTTCTATTTTCGAGCCCAACATTGAAAACAGCTCCATCCCTAATGGATACGAGTAACTGACGCCGCCGGAAAGAGGGATTATCTTGGCGCATTTTTCAAAATGTCGCTGGGTGTTATATTGGAACACAGTAATGGAGACCTGTATTACACAAGCTTCGATGTTACAAATGATCAAGTAATTCGTCTCCTACAAAACAAGCAAATGAATAAATGAATAAATAAAAAGATTCTCATGTTTTTCGGCTCCCACAAATTAAGTAGATGAAACAGCATGATGTTGTGAGCTTAAACATATAGTGTTTGTGTGTGTGTGTGTGTGGTGTGAGAGAGAGAGAGAGAGAGAGAGTGAGAGGGTGAGGTGTGTGTGTGTGTGTGAGAGAGAGAGAGAGAGAGAGAGAGAGAGAGAGAGAGAGATTGTGTAATAGAGAGAATGAGATGGTGGGTGTAAGAGAGAGAGAGAGAGAGAGAGAGAGAGAGAGAGAGAGAGAGAGAGAGAGAGAGAGAGAGAGAGAGAGGGTTAATAGTGGGTGTGTAGAGAGAGAGAGAGAGAGAGAGAGAGAGAGAGAGAGAGAGAGAGAGAGAGAGAGAACGTTAACATTATAATACCTTTTGCTTTTATACAGGTATTGCCACTGGAATATTAAACAGTCATATGACATCTAAAATACACCGTCAGTTTCAATGAACTTTTTTCCATTACAAGAGCAAATGACAATTAAAAACAGCTAAATTAACTCCAACATCCAAACACACACACAAAACACAAAACCAGACGTATATACAATAGATATACAGTAAATATACACTTTTTGCATCCAAATTCTGGTGAAGAAGCGCAGCCTGCAGAGGAATTAAACTGTCCTCTTTAATTTTCTTTCTCAGTCTCTCTCATATATATATATATATATATATATATATATATATATATATATATATATATATATATATATATATTATATATATATTTCTCTTCCATTAAGGATGGAAACAGAGAATAAACAACATAACGGCCACTGGTACATTCATACTTTGATTTTTTAATCATGGATGAAACCTCTGCGCATTAGATCTACACAGAATTCTCATCAGCAGTGCATCCAAACATGTTTAAACACTTAATCTCGCAATTCCTGAATATTAAAACTCTTCCTGTCCAATGACTCTTTTCTCCCATCTATCTAATAATCCCATGTCTTTCTCTCTTCCTCCTAACAACCTTTCAATTATACACTATCTTCACTAACCTATCATCGTCCTTCTTCCCTTATGATTGAACCGCCTCAAAATATCATGCTCTTACAACCTTTCGATAACTTTTATGCCACTTCTGAGCTCTCCAGATTTCTCACCCTCGTAATTCTTCTTACCGTACTGTAACTCACGTTTACTCTCAACTTTCTCTTCTTGAGAGCACTTTCAAACGTCCTCGAAGGTCACTTCAGTGCACATTCCTTACAAATACCATTTTCGTTCGTGTCGTTCAGCTTTGCCTGACCTCTATCCTCTACATTTAGCATCTCTTCAAAAATAATCCTGTCATCAACCCAGGACTGCATTAAGTCCAGACAGAAGCTGTCCATTTGCATGAAATCCATTTGCTCATTAAGCCTTCTCTCAGTTCCATTTCCCTAGAACCACTTTTTGTTCTCCCCAAATTCCTGTTCACCTTATCCCCTCTATTTTTTATTATGTGCGTTCTTTTCCTCTTTCACTTTCTTCTTGACTACCCTCTCCACCCTCCTGTAGGCACCTCAAATAATCTTTTTTTTTTTTCACTAAACGTTTTGTTTTCTCATCCCACCACTGACTATTTTTATTGCCCTTTCTTACCCTCCTATGCCCGCAAACACTCCCTGTTGTTCTAATGACCACCATCTACCCCTTCCATTACCCAAATCACTTGTCTTAATCACATTTACAGCTGCATTCTCAGTCTTTCTTCCCATAATTATATCTATCCTAAGTTTTTCTCCAACAAAATAATGATCAAATATAACATTACATCCATCAACTTGCTCTTCCATCTTTACTAACAGATAATCTAGGAAAACTCTTTTCCTAACCATTTTCTCTTTCCTTAGTTTGTTTATAAAGTTATCTTTGGAGACCATGTATTGAATAAAGAGCTTTTCAAACGCATTTCCACAAAACTCTCTACGTTCTCATTTACTCCAAGAAATCAATTTCCTAACAAAAAGACCGCCTCTTTCTTTCACCTACTTTTGCATTCACGTCACCCTTCACGTTCTCAATACCCGACCAGACAGATTCCAACTCTACAAAAATTTCATTTCACTCTAATTTTTTTACGTTCCTGGACCATATACAGTCACCATTGCAACTTTTAAGCCTTCTACAATCGGTCTTTCACATATAACCTTTGAAATATTCATTTGTACTCCCAGCTCTACACCTACACAGAAATCGTTGCATCATAGTATTACAGAGATAAAAATAATGAGAACTTTTTTCACTAAATGTAAGATAAAAAAAACCTTATGAAAAATGTCTTCATTGGCTTCTTTTGCTACTAAGAATTGTGTTACAGCTTCAGGGAACAGTATCTCAATAGTTATTGGTAAAAAAATGACGTAACGTTTACTTTGAAGTATTTTTGTAAATAAATTTTATATATATGAAATTTCATGTCTTTACGCTTCGGTCTTCCACTCTCCCTTTATACATACGTAAATACATACATATATCATACAAACAAACAAACACACACACAATGATTGCCAGACATCCAGAACGTGATTAAATAGATTCTTTCTCAGTGGTTATAGCATGTTGATGTATATAAATATCATGAGAAGAGAGTGATACCAGGTAGTTAAATCACTCAAGTAATAAACTCTGAGAATATACATGGGCAGTTTGATAACGCAGCAAATATTGATCAGCTATTTAATATTACTTAAAAATTAATGTGGATTTATTACAAAGATCAAGATGCTTTTAAAATAATGACGAGTGAGAAATAAAATAACGTTCCTCACTCTCACAAAACTCTCTCCCTCTCTTTCTCTACCTCCTCCCTCACAGTCTCCCACGTCCCCAACCCTCTCCCTTTAAAGAAAACACAGTCACAAAATAAACAACGTGGTCGGCAGCATTGTCAAAGAGCCAGACATTCGGAAAAAAAGAATAAATAAATGGACCGAAATGAATGAGAGGGTTTATTTACTCTTTTTGTTTTTGTTTATAGAATGGCAGCTGACGACAGGAGACCATAATGTCTGGCCCCTCCCATGCTGCTTTAACCTTTCGCTTCTCTCTCTCTCTCTCTCTCTCTCTCTCTCTCTCTCTCTCTCTCTCTCTCTTACGTCACAAGCAGAGCAGCAGCAACAGCTGGGCGGGGTGACTCCCTACTACTTGTAGGGAGGAGGAGGAGGAGGAGGAGGAGGAGGAGGAGGAGGAGGAGGAGGAGGAGGAGGAGGAGGAGGAGGAGGAAGGTTTAATAGATTAGTTTTCGATGTGTTGTGTCTGGTGCCTTAATGACGAGGTGCGTGGATTTCTGTCGAATGTGTATGTGCCCGTGTGTTTGTGTCGAATTGTGCGAATGTATGTATAAATGTGCGCGCGCGTGCGTGCGTACGCGTTTGGGTTTCTTAAGGCTGCTCGCAAACTGATATGGTAAAGGTCGCTCGTTCTCTTACGGTAGATGACTGCTTGCTTGCTTGCTTCGCGTCTCCGAGTTTTGGAAGCAAAAGGTCACTGGATGATTTTTTCACGAGTCACTTGACGCTCAATATTTCCCTTTAAAACAAAGGCCGCGATGACACTGTCGTCCCTTAATAAGAATTTAGTCATAGTCTTAAATCAATATACTTTTTTCGTTTATTTCCTCTATTATTTTCGTTACTAATTAAAAGGTTTTTCACTTTTCTGTCATAGAAATCAACAAATTTCAGTGATGAAATGGAAAATCTCCCTGCATGCGAGTGTTGCAATATGTGATTTAAACAGGCGCTGCCTTATCGAGAAACTAATAACGTAATTAAACATAATAATAATAATAATAATAATAATAATAATAATAATAATAATAATAAATTCTGATCATGAAAATTATTATTATTAGTATCATTCATCGTATACATTTTCTACTGCCTATACAAGAAACAGAAAGAAAGCATTCCCACAGATAGAAAGAAAAATTTAGAAAATATTTTTAACTACGGTATTTATACGAATATCAGTACCTCGGAATACGAATGCCTGCACTTACATTATTTGCATATATATATATATATATATATACACACACATACACACATATATATATATATATATATATATATATATATATATATATATATATATATATATATATATATATATATATATATATATATATATTTATACATATATATACAAAATCCACGAAGGAAAGGCAACTTTCGACTTTTTCTTGTTCTTTACTTACAAGAAGTCGAAAGGCCTTGCAGTACTCCATTGTTTACCTTTCCTTCGTGGATTTTGTCTTTAATTATATATTTATCACGTTCCATATTTTCGTAATATATCATATATATATACTATATACATATATATATATATATATATATATATATATATATATATATATATATATATATATATATATATATATATGTATATCGTGAACAGTAAGACACACAAAGGTAATTCCAAGGAACGTAATGCAAAGATCAAAACGAAACTGTATATTATGTACTCTTGGAAAATTAGCTAGATGTTCGCTTCGTGAAAACAATGCAAAGTTAATTCAAATAAATCATTAATAGTATATATAATGAATATAGGTGTTGACAAAAGAATGACTGGAGAGAGAGAGAGAGAGAGAGAGAGAGAGAGAGAGGGTACCAAAGCGGATTACTTGCAACGGTGAAAATCGTTATAAACCCTTCCTCGATACAATGCATTTTTACAGAAAGCAACGAGCACTGGAAAATGGGGACCCCAGTACTAACTACTACTAACTATTACTACCACCACCACTACTACTAGCGCTACTATTACTACTACTATTTTTATCGTAGGCATTTCGTCAGCACAAGAACAGTAAAAGTATAGAAATCAATGTGAACAATTCCCACAGGGAAATTCACAGTCTGAGATGGCAGTTCCTTCTCCCTGGCATGGTAGTTTCTTCGACTTTTCTATAATCATGATATAATGACTTGTATCTTACCATGATACAATGATATTGCACTCGTGCGGTAGCTTGACATCTATGTCATTACGGTTTTATGAAAGCTAAAAGTTCATGGTCATCTCAGTCCTATGCGATTTGTGTATCGTCATAGGAGTTCAACTTTCATATTTCCATGGTAGTTGCATTTCATGAAGTCATTACACCTACTGAAATGCCATGGTACCATTGTAACCTCCCTCTCACTGCCATGGTTGACACTCTGCCGAGACGGTTATTCGACTTCTAATTGTCATTTTATTCCAACTGTATTTTAAAGATTATTTACTTTCGTTGCAACCATGAACAAAAGGTTTCGCAAACGATTTTTGTTTGGTGCAGATTGTAATTTCAACCCTATCTTTACTAGAAATTGGTGAGTGCATATTTATGCAAATAATCATGATTATTAATTTATCTTCTTATATCTGTCTCTCTTTGAACCCTTTTATCACTATTTTCCCGTTTATTGTCGACACTTCCTTTACATGTTCATGACCTTTCTTGCTAACTGCAGTGTTGAATAATAATAATAATAATAATAATAATAATAATAATAATAATAATAATAATAATAATATTAATAATAATTCTATATAAGTCATATCACTATTCAGTAAAAACGGAAGTTCTTTTCACTGACCAATAAAGATGCCACGACATCTTATTTTGTCAAGTCGCATTCCTTTGAACGAGGAAAAACAAAATTGCTTCATTATTTTCGGTTTTTATTTTATCAAAAGTGAAAGGGGTAAACACCGAGTGTTCATCTTTCGTCTTCGTCAAAGGGAATATTCTACTCCCGGACTGGAATGTTTATCTTTCACTGAGAAAAATAAGACATAAAAAGTGGTAAAGAAAACTTGCTTTGGTAATTCTGAAGGGGACATTGTTGACGCTAGACATTCATATAAGACAAGGCAACTGTCTATACAAACAATGTGCATATTTACACTCACATACACACACACACACACACATATATATATGTATGTATATGTATACTGTAATATATAATATATATGTATATTATATATATATACATATAATATATACACACATAAACTTGAATCACATCGAGATCGAACCCCGGTCTCTCAAACGAAAGGCCAGGGTGCTACCAACTGACCCACGCAATTGGTAGCGTACTGGAATTTCATTTGAGAGACAGGGGTTCGATCCCTAAGTGAGTCAGAAATTTACTTCAGTGAAACGTGTGTTGATTAGTTACATACATTCATACAAACATACTATTATACATACATTTTTTCACCACAAGCATTTCCTTGGGATGAGGCTACTGGCCCTATGCTCGCCTCCTCCCCGTTTGCGACCATCCAAGTTGTTCAACAACCCGAGACATAATTTGCTGCTTAGGTCAATATCAGCCATTTACCGTAAGTGGCCAAAGGAATGCAGGCCTTCACGGAAATATATATATCCCACAGACTTAGTGACGAACCAAAAGTCTGTACCGTTCTGGTGCTACCCTTGCAAATTCCCAAGATGCCAGCATGCACCTATCTTCTCTCAGACTTTGATATTGTACTATAATGAAAACGTGTTTGTAACACTTTCCTTATCCGACTTACAAGTGGCTAGTTTATCGTTTCGTGTCAATTTTCAATCCTGGCTCAAAACGGAAATATATCTAGAAAGAGCAGATCGTGGTCACTCACAAATCACAAGCTACAGCGGTTTAAAAAAGAAAAGAATTCCAGATATTACTGATACACGCCTTCGTACAGAACGGAATGCCACGCTTATAAATCAAATCTAATATGTTTCTGTGGGTTACCGTACGGATTTGACAGGCAGTGGCGTCCATGTTGTCCGAAAACAATTTGGTAAGTCACTAAAAAGGAACTTAATGAGAATTTAATGTTCCTTTGTGTGCCTGTTCCTGAATTATTGAACTGAATAAAGACGTATAATGACGTTTTCCTTGAAACGATGGAGCTGCGCCTCGTGGGTTTAGCCTAAACTACAGTAACTTCAGCTCTAAAGCTAAGGAGATCTCCCTACAAAATTGAGGTGCCGTGCAACGTAGGTCTTTGAGAAATATTTTCTTCTAAGAGACAGGAAATGCAATGTTAAATCGAGGGTTTCCATGGCAACATCTTATCCAAAGTGTACTTAATAGAGATTAGATGTAGAGGCATTTATCCCAATTCCTGTATATACCAACATTCTCATACGTAACCACTAAAGGCGGAATTGTAATTAACACTGTAGTACATGACATTACTCTTCCTACTATTTCCTAGAACCAAGGAGATTAAAGTCTAACTCACATTACTATAACCATTTCTCGTAATGTCTGCAAAAATAGCTGAGCTTAATATGACTTGAGGGAACGTCTTATCCAGCATTAGAGAGACTCTCAGTCTAATTAAAGCTGCTTACATTAGTACATAAAGGCGATATTTGGAAGATCGCGACGATACCAGAGGATTAAACTGAACCCAGACACAAAGGCGTTCTGAAATGCTCTTCCTAAATGTAGGCTTTTCGTATGAATGGGAGGGATTACAAACACCCGACAAGCCTTGAGAGATGAATGTGTTGCCAGGAGCTAGAGAGAGAAAAAAAAAAAAAAAAGTTTTTGCTGTACCACTGATAAGCGAGCTCAACCACTTGGTCATTTTTTATGGGTACTTTACGTTCTGGCTTGACCATTTGTCTGAGAAAAAATTTCCTGCGAGGAAAAAATCTAAGAACGTAAAGTCTTTTATTTAGAATGTAATTCATTTCAGGCGTATCTGAATTATGATGACTTTAAACCTTTTTGTTGTTAGGTGATATACTCCCATCATAAACATTTGGTATCATTTCAAACGTAAACGACAGTCCTCTCATTTTCATAACAGAAAACATCACAGTCGAACCTGACATCATGCTACCAATTTTTACCATCAAGAAGTGAACAATTAAAATCCATCACTATCTCTATATGCAGACTCTAACTATTAATAACAATATATAATTGGAATACAGAATTTAGGATAAAGGCCAAGCGCTTGGACCTATGAGGTCAGAAAGGTGTAGCACGAGGAAAACCTTGCAGTTGCATTATGAGACAATTGTTAGGAGAGGGTGGAAAGTCAGACGGAAGAGAGTGAATAGGAGCGGAGGTACAGTAAAGGAATGAAAGAGGTTGCAGCTAAACTATTAATAATAAAATCTTATAGGGAAAGTTGGAAAGGTTCTTCGGCGAAAACAAAAAATCAAAACTAATACTTATTTCTCCCAAGTTTCTTTCCTCACCGAGGCCGTAATGATACGTCATTTTTGCCTTTCATCTTCCTTCCTCTGGAGAGAGAGAGAGAGAGAGAGAGAGAGAGAGAGATAGAGCGCTAGCAAACTCCCCAGGGCCTCCTTTAAACCCTGCCCCCATCTTGTCTTCATTCCCTCAAAATAATGAAACTTCTTTGAACCTCATAAATGAGGTCTGGCTTCCGACTCCTCTTTTACCTCACATGGAGAGAGAGAGAGAGAGAGAGAGAGAGAGAGAGAGAGAGAGAGAGAGAGAGAGAGAGAGAGAGAGAGAGAGAGAGGAAAAGATCTTTCTTTCCTCATAAGGCAATTTCCGACAGCAATCCCTACCTAGAAAAACACATCCTTTTCAGTTAGACCCTTTGAGGACGAGTTAAAATGAATACGGGCATACACACACACGCCCAGGCGTGAGCGCGTGTGGGTGCGCACACACACAAAGGAACAGGTACGGTAAAACCCATAATAACTGGGGGCTTGTATACTATGCGACTGGTAGTAAAGGCGGGTCCATACTACATCAAAAACATGTTTTAAACACATGACAGCGACTTATCGCATACATGTCACTAACATGTTGAACATAAGTCATCCTGTTATTTACGCACTCCTACCCAATAAGCAAAAGGTAGCGTATAGCTCATAATTTCGAATTAAAATAAATAAGATGATTTACAGTTTGGTAATTCAATTGAATTTATTTTGTACAATCTTCACTGAGTTTTAATGCTTTTTAGAATAAAAACAGAATTTTTAATGTATCCATTATCCTCTCATAAAGTTGGTGCGCCAATGCCAAACAACATACGCCAAAATGTCCTCTGCCAAAAAACATACGCCAAAATGTCCTCTGCCAAAAAACATACGCCAAAATGTCCTCTGCCAAACAACATACGCCAAAACGTCCTCTGCCAAAAAACATACGTCAAAATGTCCTCTGCCAAACAACATACGCCAAAATGTCCTCTGCCAAAAAACATACGCCAAAATGTCCTCTGCCAAAAAACATACGCTAAAATGTCCTCTGCCAAAAAATCTACCCCGAAAAGTTCTAGACCGCCAAAAATTTAAACAACTTCTCTTCATACTACTTATTTCGATGAGCGTCAAGAAGTAATAATTGATCCATATGCACACGAATTACTTTCTGCTAGGGTACACGCCCTAGCAGAAAGTAATTTGTGTGTGTATATGGATTGTTTGTTGTGGCTGTTATACTGAACTCGCACTCTAGATCTGTTGCTAGTTTCTAAGATCTGATATTTTTGATGAAGCTGATGAAACAAAGACAAAATTCTATAAAATCTTTGGGTATTCGCATGTTAACCATCAAACCGTTTTGTTGACAATACTTATCTTTGTTCACAGCTGTGTCCATTCATGTTAAGCAAGGGCAAGAGTCGAGTACATGAATATGCAATATTGAATTAGAATTAAACGTACTATTTCAGATCCACTGAAGAATTAATATACAAAAAAATATGAGACACTTCTTCATAATCACCATTTAAATTCATATGGCAGAAAGCTAAACTTCCAATAGCCTGGTAAGCAATTTTCCACCGAACTGGATACTCACGGGAAAAGAAAAACAATTATTCGAAAATAAACAAGTATAAATTTTACATAAGTAACCTACATATGTACACACACATATATATACATATATATATGTACATACATATATACATACATATATATAAATACATATATATATACAGGGTATATACATACATACATACATACATACATACATACATACATATATACACGAATATAAGTACGTATATAAAGCGGCGTAAGTAAACAGAATGACATTTTTTGCCGAATAAACCGTGGTCGCATCGACAACGAACTAATAATAACTTAGTTCTTAACTGACTTTATTTATGCATGTAAACTGTGTGGCAAGTGCCACCACGGGTCTCATCGGCCCCAACAGCAAAACGCAAATGATCACTTGCTTTCCAAACAACGCGTTGTTTTGACAGCTGTCACCCAAAACCAAACTGACCTTTATTTGGCAACTGATTGGATTCAACAAAAGACATTTTTAAATCAGTCGCCACGCCTTTTCCAAATGTAAAAAAAATTTGATAATAATGAAAGAGGAAGGAAAAACTTTCACTCCAAGAGCTTTCTATTCCCCAAAATTAATTAGAGGTCGAGAAAGAGAACAAGAGAAAGAAAGACCTTGGAAATTTGTTGAGCAACGTCAGTTTCAGAGGATAGTGGGAAATATGTGTTTATTTTGTATCACTTTTAGTTCTGGAGGGCAACGCCGTTTAAGAAATACTGAAAAAAGGATTGTTCTTCTTTTATCCATTTGGTTTCGGTCTCCTCTCAAACTTTCTATTCCCTCAGCTTCCCTTCCCTGTTCCCCCTTGTATGCGATACAGGATGAAGTCACAATCAAAGCTGGGCATCTCTCTCTTTCTCTCTCTCTCTCTCTCTCTCTCTCTCTTCAACACACATACAATCTCTGCTTCTTGTCAACTCTTTTATACTCTTTTATCTCTCTTACTGTTTTACAAACTCTCTCTTTTTTTTATAAATATGCTCCCAACCAACCACTTTTCTCTCTCTCTCTCTCTCTCTCTCTCTCTCTCTCTCTCTCTCTCTCTCTCTCTCTCTCTCTCTCCCTCTGATATATATATATATAAATGTATACATACAGTTTATACATATATATACAATATATATATACATATATATACGTATATATAGGCTATGTATGTGTATATATATATATATATATATATATATATATATATATATATATATATATATATATATATATATATATATATATATATATATATATATATATATATATATATGAATATATCGAGGAGAGAGCGCCACAAAACTTAAACAACGCCTGTTTTGAAAGTTATATGTATACTTTTCCTTTTCACTGTGACGGTAAAATAAAAAATAAAAGCTCTCAAAATTACTTTCAGATTTCTGGATCGACGTCCAAATGAAAGGAATTAAAAAACAATTGCCCTGGAAGATTTTCATTCGCGTTTTGCAATAGAAAAAATGGCATAGTCACCTTTCGGGGAAATATTTAAATTATTTCTACAGTATATCTAACGGACAATGCCAGTAAACTTTGAGATAGTACATAAAGTATTTTTAGTGATTCTTTGTTATTTACTAAATCATTTCGTCATTTTAAAATATAATTATGTGATACAAACATACATACATTCAAACTGTGTTCGAGCAAATTGATAGGTACTAAATAACAGCATACCAGAGAGAACTGCCAATTCTGCTGAAAGTGATTAACAACCTTGTTAAAGGTTGTGGAACCTTGTTTGGGAGAAATACCCCGGAAATGACAGATGAGCCTTTTATCATGAGACCAATAGCAATCACACTCTCACTTCTGTAAGATGTCAGGAAATAATTGCATGCTCCCCGAATTGCGTGACGGTTATATAGAAGATGAGTGTGAAGAATAAGGCTCATAATAAATAAAGGGAAGGGGAAGAGAGCGAAGAAACACTTCAAGGAGATTTAAGTTTTTGCACATAAAAGTAACTGCAGAGATAATAAACAAAAGAATGTCAGAATAAGTAATCAAATGAGTATTTGCTCTCTGAAAAGGATGAAGTCTTGGGTCCACGACATGAGTATTTTCATGATATGTTAAAAGCTGAAGATAGCAGACAGAATGATGCGACAGTGGAAGGAGTCAGGGTAAGTTTGAGAGCACTGGCTGGGGTTTTTAAAGAAATGCTTAATCTCTTTTGTTTTGTTTATTTCATAGTCTCGCATCAGTTTCCAACATAACAATATAATTATATATATATATATATATATATATATATATATATATATATATATATATATATATATATATATATATATATATATATATATATATACTGTATACACACACTCACATACACACATATATATAAATATGTATATTTATATGTATATGTGTATATATACATATATATAGACCTATATATATACCGTATATACATAAGGAGTACCGGGAATTCCGACAAGAAGATATAAGCCCAAAGGGAAAACCACGAAGTCTGCTATCGTTGCCTGAAAGGAAATGCTATGTTACCTATCCCACCGTTGGAGTAACGTGGGAGGAGTGGGCTTTGATAAAACCAAACAGGTCCTCTTCTAAGTCTTTACCTTACTGTCTCCATTCTGTGGCTCTCCCCTTTTACAAACTTTGGAACAGCGTGAGAGCAAACAGACCTTGTTATTGGGATAGGAAACCAAATTGAGAGAGAGAGAGAGATGAGAGAGAAAGAGAGAGATGGGGAGAGAGAGAGAGAAGGGGAGAGAGGGGGGAGATAAACAGATTCTTGGTGAATATGTACAAAAACGTACAAAGTAATGAGAATGTATTATTAATGTTGAAATGTCAATTTTTCTTATTTTTAAGAGAGAGAGAGAGAGAGAGAGAGAGAGAGAGAGAGAGAGAGAGAGAGAGAGACCCTAATCCATAAACATTTTAGCCTTGAGCAATCTCTGAACCTCAGAGAAGACTGGGGAAGCTCTCCCAGTGTTGACGATAAGGATACTTCGAAGAGGATGGGCCTTGTGCAATGCAGGTGTGTTGAGGAAGAGGCAGATGTGAAGGTAACCAGGCTACTACACCTGCACACAAAGGATGGGGAACTTAGAAGGATTCAAGGATATTTAGTAATGTACTGATATTATCAGTTATAAGAATCCTCAGATACATAATTCTCGCATTAAAATATCCTTATAAAATTTAAATATTTCGCTCTGAAATCTATTCCAAGGTCAACGTGATATGTATTAAAAATTTTTATGTGCAATTCCTCTGAAGGGTATGAAAATATCCCGAGGATAAATTTCGGAGGTACTGAACTTGAATGAACAGTTTGCACAAGCAACACAATTAACACTAAAAATAATATATACAAAAATGTTTCTGTGCATGGGGGAAATATTTAAAAGAAATTAAGTAAATTCTTGAACAGGACTGTTGTTGAAGATCTTCGATATTCTTCTGAAGATCTTCCTTTCCAGTTAACATAAGTCTCTCTCTCTCTCTCTCTCTCTCTCTCTCTCTCTCTCTCTCTCTCTCTCTCTCTCTCTCTCTCTCTCTCTCTCTCTCTCTCTCTCCAATTCTTGGAAGGTCAAGCACTTCGCTTTTTCACTTTTCTTTTCGACCAACCTTCGCCGAAAAGCTAAACGTTCCTCGCGGTTTTGCAAGCATTTTGTGCATATAGATGGGGAGATTATAGAGAATAATGAATAATGAAAGCTCCCCTTCTCTCTCTCTCTCTCTCTCTCTCTCTCTCTCTCTCTCTCTCTCTCTCTCTCTCTCTCTGATACGCACAGAATACATTCATACAACCTAGGTCATGGCTGACTTACAATAAATGTTTGTATTTACGCACGTATTTTAAATTTTGAAAACGTTAACCTGTACTCTACATTATAAAATGAGAATCTGTACTGAAATCCTCTACTATAAAAACTACACCATCTTGAATTGAGGAATTATATTAATAATAACGAGCTTTAAAAGTAAACAATCACAAAAAAACACGCAAAAATAAGAAAAAGAAAATTACAATTAAGAATACGTACTGTTTATCTCATCAAATCAATGAATGGAAACACAAAACTGCGATAATATGAGCAAAATAATACAAACGAAACAAAGGATAAAAAAAAAAAAACGACAACAAAAGGAAGCCGAACCGAACGATGGTTTGAGCATAATGACTAAAGTGGGAAACCACAACATCGGGGT
>NC_089754.1:39279770-39284770 GCF_040412425.1 Macrobrachium rosenbergii | reverse complement strand
AAATTACCCTGTTACACAGATAAATTAAATAGATGCACAATGCCTTTTATTATACAGAGATAATTAATTCTAATAAAAGTACATATGTCGGAAACACAGACAGTATTTTATAAAAATACTATTGATATATGTAAGTGAAAACATCAGGTAGGTTAATGTAACACTTAATATCAAAGCGTTATAAGCAACTGTTATCTATATTTTCATAATAAATTAAACCCGACTGAACGATAAGCAAAAATACTTTTGAAAATATTGTCGGTTCCAGTGTCATCGCGCAACAAATACTGGTTGCAATCATAATTTTAATTTGTTCGGCAGTAACACGATATGATATTCTGAAATTGACCAATTCAGTGGGCATTAAAATAAAAAGTCAAAACCAACTGGCTCATCTGTAGTAAATGAATATTCTCTCTTGTCATTTTCAGAATGGATATCAATCGTTTACATTAATATCAGCTAATCGCAAATAACACATTAAAAGTCACTGATGTCACATTCTTTCACAAATGGCACATAACATTAAGAAAAGCACTTACAAGACACACGAATTATCAAATAAGGTCTCACAACAGACGATATCACGGAAATCGAACCAAGAATCATATTCCTTAGCATTCGGCACAAAACCACTTGATTATGCTACATTCCACGGTCGCGGTAGCTCAGAGGTTTCGCCTGGTTTTCACTGAGTGGCGGTCCCTAACTCAAGACCTACTCTTGCCATGATAGATTCCACCGACAATTAACCTCAACTTTCTGTCCCTGAACGGATTCTCCCTGATCCTAGCTTCTGTCTCTAAGACATTGTCCACAATTGTCCAACCTCTGTCACTCATGAACGACCTAAAATTTAAATCATAAAAATTAAAACATCAAACTCATTGAATGTTGCCAGATTCTAAACAAATGTAAATAAAAATTCGTGGAGCGTGTTCTGACGTAAAAACAGGATGCAACTCCTTGGATAGTGTTATGCCATCCCGTATACGGCTCAAAAGACAAAGATTCAACGCTGCACAAGAAACAAAAACATTTGTGTGCAACCCCCTAGTTGGTGTGTTAGTTCAGGACCCAGTATAAAAGTTCAGAGTGTAACCCTAAAACATAATGATGTTCCACTATATATGGCGCAAATGATGAAGAGACAACCCGACAGATACTGCTTTATGCACTGCACATGAGCAAAAACACACATAAAACTAGAAAAAACGCTTCGAGGGAAAAGTTTAATAAAAGAAGGTTATCTCTGGAATATTATGTAAAATTTCAAAGTAACGACACCATCCGTCTTGGATAAATTCTATGAAATTCACAAGCATTTAAACATACTATGAGGTCATGTTGCTTACATGAGTACACTCACAAATTTTCCATTTCCTCATGTCAGCTGAATAATGTTTTGAATATCATTTCCCGACAACATAATGAGAAAATGACAGGCAAATGAAAATAACGCAAAAATGATGACGACAACTGACAGGTAATGAAGCATCGATTAGATTGACTGCATATAGAATTTAGGCCAAAGGCCAAGCACTGGCACTAATGAGGTCATTCAGCGCTGACACGGAAATGTCACTGAAAGGTCTGAAAGGTGTAACAGGAGGAAAACCTCGCAGTTGCACTATGAATCAATAATTAGAGGGTGGAAAATAAGATGAAAGAGAATATGAACGGAGGTACAGTAAAAGGAACGAAAGGGGTTGCAGCTAGGGGACGAAGGCACACTGCAAAGAACTTTAAGTAATGCCTACAGTCCACCGCATGAGGTGCACTGGCGGCACTACCCCCCTACGGGAAGCATCGCTTAGAGATGTTTATTAACAGCAAAAGTACATAAAGTTCGTGAGAGAGAGAAAGAACTTAATACCGTTTGAAAAAAGAATATAACGTGAGCAGTTACGTAAAATATTAGGAACTCAGCTTCTTAGAATGCATAAAGGCAGCCCCTCTCATCAGAGCATATGGGCAAAAAAATCCCAGCCTCTATACATCGGCAAATGAGGCAAAGGGGGGAAAAATGTAAAACTGAAGGAGGAAGGTCAAGACGACGCAAAAAAGTAACAAGATTTACCGAAGTGCTTCCTCCTAAAGAAGTTAATTAGCTAGGATTAGCCCCTCGAGATGGCGGAAGGGTCGAGGAAAATATGAGCATGGTAAAATAAGAGAGAAGAAAAATTATCTCTGGAAATCTCGTTTAAATAGAGAAAAAAAAATATCAGAGGGAGAAACATGATCATAATCACATTACTAAATGATTCGCTGAATTTTAAGTAAAGATACTTTTTTTTTTAACGGTGAGGAGATGGACTTAGCAGCCCCGAATTATAAATTTGTTCCGTAAGTAAAAATGTATATTATCGTTTCCAATGATGGAAGAGACGAAAGTTGATTTTTTTGTAATCACACGAAGAAAAAAATACGACATACTAAAATAAGTTATCAAGGAAAACTGATCAAACCAAATTCTACTCCAGCTATTCCAAAACTGACCTGATTTAATCATAAATGGCTATGTATACACACACACACACATATATATATATACATACACACACACATATATATATACACATATGCGTGTATGTGCATGTGTATATATGTAAAATATACGCATATATAATTTCTTTCACGAAGGTTAAGTCGTGATATAATATATTAATCAGTATATAGTCAGGAGAAAAGTGAAACAACGAAATGCAAGGTCTTTTATATTTATTCTAAGGCTTAGAGTAAATGTTAAAGATCTTACATTCTTGTTTCACCTTCCTTTTGGCTGGATACTAAGTACGTGTATATATTTGGATTCGGTTTGCATATAACTCCTCCACAACATATATTAAAACGTAGCTGAAAAATTCCTAAGAACAATTATTTTTTGCATTACAAAAAATATTTGTAATGCAAAAAATAAAAACCTATCCTGACTGGCAGATTCTACCCCAGATACTTACCGAATTAAAATACATATAAAGGAAGCTTTTAGCCACCCCAGTCACATTCTAAATCTAAACCAAACATTTATCATGAAATTTCACTTAATTTAACGGCCATCGAATAATCTGATATTTTTAGTGGATCAAGTTCCTGACAGCCGTTCCCCTCCTCATCCACCCATGACTGACGCCTGTGCCGATTCAGTGGCCCTATCAAAACTGCCACCCCCATCCCCCCCTTCTTCCCCTGAAAATGAATAGGGTCTCCCGGCATTATGAATGACCCGTTTTGAATTTCACCTTCGGTGCTAAGTAAATTATTCCACCGTCCAATCTGGATTTTGGAGATGTTAATAATTACTGATTTTATGTCACTTGCTTTTACGGTTTCATTTTTAAATAAGAGAAATGAGATCGGTGATGTCAGGAAAGTAGCTGTTAGAATGAAATTTTCTTCCATGGATTAATGTCTATCAAGGAAAACCAAGTGTATTCCAGAGACCATCGTCCTTGCATCTTATCAACATGATTTACTGCTTCCAACATCCTTTATCAAAGTAAACAGATTCAGCTTACTTCTGAATTATCAGTCAAAATCTGCTAACATTAAATTAGAACAAACTTACACATAACACATTACTTGTATACGAAAAAGAGAAATAAAAAACAAACCAAACAGAATGAAATAAAATAAAAAGAATAAAATATTGCAGATAAAAATCTATAAAGATTTACATTATCAAAGGGTAATAAATTTCAGAAAAATGGTATCATAAGGCCCCCTTCAATGTACAGGAAATGGAATGACCAGTGTGCTCTCCTTGCTTCCCAATGGAAATTCTTTTTTATAACCAAGGTTCCTTTATATTCAGAACTATCATTTAAGGAGGTCCCGAGAGAGAGAGAGAGAGAGAGAGAGAGAGAGAGAGAGAGAGAGAGAGAGAGAGAGAGAGAGAGAGAGAGAGGAGAAATACTACATAAACCATTTTACTTGATATACGCATGTACAGGCTAATGGGACAAGCCCGACGAAACGAGGTCATCAGGGGGAGGAAAATTTGTGGGTCTAACCCCAAAAGAAGACAGAGACCTGTCCCTTGAAGGACGGAACCAGGAAGAGCGTTCTGAGTAAGAAAGACACAGAAACACTCAATACGATTATTACAAACTTTCAATATGCGAATGGGTGAAATGAGGTCCTAATTCATCCAAAGATTCAGCAAAGGTGGAGAAAGTACATCGATTTTCATTTTATTTCTTCAAAAGTTATATCTACCTACATTCTTCAAACTACGTAATCTGCGTCGACTATGTTCTGGAATTGGTATCAAGGTCCATTCTCATTGCCCTGATCGAAAATTCTGGTCACTGAACCTCTACAATCATATAAAAGAAGAGGCAATTCTGTTTTACAGAAGCTCAGAACAACTAAATGACGCTCACATAAATGGTTTCTAGAATGATTCACTTTTACGGATGGCAGTAAAAAAAAAAAAGCAAGTCACAGAACAGGTAAGCACGGAAGGCAGCAGGGTGAGTGCAAAAAACTGGTATGAAAAACCACTAAGGCCTTCGTGGTGATTGGGTTTTCAGTTGCCTTGCGCTAATCTCACAGGCAGGGGTTCAAACGCCACCGCGAAAGGCTGCAGTTTCTTCATATATTTCCTCTCGGATTCAGTGTCTATAAGAATAAGCCTATTAAAAAATGTGAGGAAATAAAGTAGTGAAGTGGAAATTATTTCTTTAGTAAAAATATTATCAGGTTGAAAAACAACACAGTTTAGTAACAATATTATTATCAGGTTGGAAAACAATACAAAATAGTAATTCATACTCGATATCGTAAAGAAAATAAAACAAAATAATATTTCCAAAGAGCTTCCCATACATAAAATCTTCAAAATTACTGCCACTGTCGATCCTATTCGAAACATCGAATGTTTTTAAAAGGAATTCCACCAACCAAGATAATTAATATAGTTATTTAGACCCCATAAAAACCCAGAGTTGAGCGAAGTCTTTTTAAAAACACAAGACCAGGAAAAGAAGTGGACCCAT